>NC_133522.1:29192500-29362500 GCF_049354715.1 Callithrix jacchus
TGTAAGAATATCCATTAGAGTATTTTGTGTTATAGCAAAATCTTGCAAGAATGTAAATGTTCATCAGTTCTTAAAATGTTGGATAAAATGTGCCATATGTGTTCCATGTAGTCTCGTAACTTTCAAAATAAATTAAATTGATTAGCTTTTTCACAGAGCAATGTTGACTGTTTATTTATGTATTTATTTACTTTGGAGACATGGTCAAGCGTTGCCAACCAGGCTTGAGTACAGCGGCCATCATGACTCATGGTTTACTGCATCACTGCAGCCTTGACCTCCTAGGCTCAAGTGATCCTCCCACCTCAGCCTCCCAAATTGCTGGGACCAAAGGCATGTTTCACAATATCTAGTTAATTTTTTAGTATGTTTTGTAGAGATGAGGTTTTGCAGTGTTGCCCAGCTGGTCTCAAACTTCTGAGCTAAGTAAACTGCCTGCCCTGTCCTCCCAAAGGTCTGAAATTATAGGCATGAGTCACCATGCTTGGCCGGAAGTGTTGATAGTTCCAAAGAAATGTTGAATAAAATAATTGAGAAAGAACAAACTATTTATCACAATTCATCAGTGTATATTACAGACAGAACACACACACAAAATTAACACATAATATTTATAGATTTATAATTATGTGAACAGATGTATGATTCATGTAAAGCCCAAAATAATTATGTATAGTTCATCTCTCTTGGCAAAAGGTCATGTATAAGTCATAATATATACATGTTGATAGCCACTGATTACAATGGTAAGAATTACTTTGAATTTTGGGCAATCATTTTTCTAATGGCATTGTATTTTCTCCTCATTGAAAAATTTAGTTTCATCCCTCTTATTTCAGAAAATATATTTTGGGGAGGGAAGGAATTCCTAAGAGGCAAAGCACAAAAAAATTATAATGTCTCATTAAAGCATTATATTTCTGATACATTGGGGGAAGTGAAAGTGGATCTCAAATCTTAAAGAACAATTGAGCACTTTGAATCACTGTGGATAGATGTAGAAAAATCAAAGGTATTTGAAAATGTTAGTAGCTACGAAAAGTGATTGCCATTGTGAAGCCTTCTGTTTTCTTTTAAAACATGGCAATAACGTGTAAATTAAATTGCAACAGGAAGTTCATATTCTAGAATATTATTTTAGTTGCTTTTCATGCAGAGTTGGATAAATGGAAAATATATGATAATTATACAGTGTAAGGGGTAAAGAATATCTAATCAGCCTAAATGTTTTAAAATTAGTTATTTGCAGAAGAAAAGACCAGTTAATATTTAAAAATCAAACTAAAAAGTTAATTTCAAGAAAGCAGGAAAGAAGAAATATATAATGGCCTAAACTATAATTTAAAAAAATAAAGACTATGCTATTTTTATTAATAAATGTGTTTTTACATGTTAAAGAAAACAACTACAGTAGTCACTTTGATACTTAAAGCTTAAGAAATTATGTGACCATATAGTGAAGTTTTTTTTTGTTTTTGTTTTTGTTTTTTTGAGACAGAGTTTTGCTCTTGTTACCCAGGCTGGAGTGCAATGGCATGATCTCGGCTCACCACAACCTCCGCCTCCTGGGTTCAGGCAATTCTCCTGCCTCAGCCTCCTGAGTAGCTGGGATTACAGGCACGTGCCACCGTGCCCAGCTAATTGTTTGTAATTTTAGTAGAGACGGGGTTTCACCATGTTGACCAGGATGGTCTCGATCTCCTGACCTTGTGATTCACCCGCCTTGGCCTCCCAAAGTGCTGGGATTACAGGCGTGAGCCACCGCGCCCGGCTAGTGAAGTATTTTTAAACCCCACCCAATTGTCCCATAGAACTGATGTTTATGGTTTCTTTTGAATAGACATAGAAATGTACTCTTCCAGTCTTGAAATATGAGAAAGTTACATTTGTCTTAGCTGAGTTTCTTTCTCAGGAAGCCAATCAGCAGGCCTCCAAGATAGTATCAACTGAAACTTATCATTGCATCTGGACAATGAGATGTCAGACCTCTCCTGTAGCATGATTGTCTAACTGAACACCTACTTCCTGTGGCCAACTCTTCTTTATTATCCCTCTCTAATTCCTGTTCCTTTTCATATAGTTACATTTCTGCTATATAAATTCCTAATTTTAGTTGGTTAGGTAAATGGATTGGAGACTGATCTCCCATCTCCTCAGCTGTGACACCTGATTAAAGCCTCTTCCTTGTCAATACTCATTGTCTCAGTGATTTTCAGTTATAATAGACTCACAGTTCCTCAGGGCCAGGGAAGCCTCTGGAACTTACAATCATAGCGAAAGGGGGAGAAAACACATTCTTTTTCACATGTTGGTAACAAGGAGAGAAGCACAGAGCAAAATAGGAGAAAAGGCCATTATAAAACCATAGGATCTCATGAAAATTCACTAACATTAGAACAGCATGGCAGGAATGGCCCCCATGATCCAGTTACTTCCCACCAGGTTCCTCTCATGACACATGGGCATTATGGAAACTACAGTTTAAGATGAGGCTTGAGTGGAGACACAGCCAAACCATATCATTATTTCACTACTAGCCACTTCAGGCATATGAAGACATGGCTATGGTGAATAGAAGTAGGCATCTCTTTTTCTTTTTTTTTTTGAGACGGAGTTTCACTCTTGTTACCCAGGCTGGAGTGCAATGGCCCGATCTCGGCTCACCGCAACCTCTGCCTCCTGGGTTCAGGCAATTCTCCTGCCTCAGCCTCCTGAGCAGCTAGGATTACAGGCACGCGCCACCATGCCCGGCTAATTTTTTTGTATTTTTAGTAGAGACGGGGTTTCACCATGTTGACCAGGATGGTCTGGATCTCTTGACCTCGTGATCCACCCGCCTCGGCCTCCCACAGTGCTGGGATTACAGGCTTGAGCCACCGCGCCCAGCCGGCATCTCTTTTTCAATGATGTTACAGGGTTTGGTAAACCTTCAGTTATTTAAAAGTAATCCTAGGTAAAAGGTAGGAAAAGGCTTAAAATGACATGATTTCTGGAAATATCATAATTATATTTTCTTCTTTTTGATATAATGAGGACAAACATATTCCTTAATTTGAAATCTAGAAAAACGACTCAGTAATATGCACATCGGAGGCTTTGAAAGTATATGATATTGAAACTACAATATAAATGATGAGATAGTGTCATCCAGTTGAAGATGGAGAAGTGGTGTTTCAGGAATTGAAATGGAGCCAAGGGAAGACTTAGTGTGTTCAGAGAACTACGAGTAGTTAGATAACATACAGGAAGAGGAGAGTTTTGGGAGATTGAAGCTGGAGAGGAAATTATCAAAACACAATAGAATCAGTCTTCCTGACATCTAATGTAAATACTCACACACAGTTACAGGCTACACAAGAAAATCCTAATTATACAAAATTATGCCATTCAAAAGACTTTCTTATGCTAGAATATCCTAGGTTGAAAAGAATCCAAAAACATAGTTATTAATATACAGATAAATATGTCTACAGAAAGGAAATAAAGAAGAATCCTCTATTATACCATTCTTTGTAGACACAAAGAGAATGGGGACAAAGATTTAAAAAAAAAAACACTGATTCTCACTGCAGGTCTACTCTGCATTAGGCTTTTTTGTTGTTGTTGTTCACTTGCATGAATTAGCTCATATAATATCACAATAATCCTATGAAATAAATACTTTCATTATGTTCATTAACGTATGCAAAGTTACAAAATGGACATAGTCTCTACCTGAAGCATGAATAAAAAAAAATATGGTTCCAAAAGGTGATTAGTAAACATATGCTCTTTTAGGAAGCAATGGTAAATTAGAAGCCTCTGTGAAAGGAAGATATACTTTGTTATATAATGCAACCTCTAATTTTAAAGGACTACCAATAATATAAGTAATATTTGAGTGGCAAATCTTTAATTTTTTCTGACGACTGTCATATACTTCCTCTACATTAGACACAATAAATGTAGTCTTGTTTTGTAAATGAGACAAACCTAAATAGATGTATCTGTGTTCACAGAGTTACTTAGTGGAAAAGCAAGACAAGTAATGTTTTCATTGTTGATCTAGTGTTATTCTGATTGAACCACGTTAACTCAAAAATTCCCACCAGTTGCTGTTTGTCTAAAACATAATAATACTATTAATCAAAGAATACAAAGGAAAAAAACTTTTACATCTTGTCTTATCCTTAATTATTATTATTATTAGTTTATTGTACTTTAATTTCTGGGGTACATGTGCAGCTCATGCATAGGTACTTACGTGGCAATGTGGTTTGCTGCCTCCATCCCCTGTCACCTATATCTGGCATTTCTCCCCGTGTTATCCCTCCCCAATCTCTCCACCCTCCGCTGTCTCTCCTCTAGCCTCCACCAACAAACCCCAGTGTGTGATGCTCCCCTCCTTGTGTCCATGTGTTCTCACTGTTCAACACCCACCAATGAGTGAGAACAAGTTTTATGGTTCCTATGCTTTCTGTATATTTAAAAATATATTTTATGAAACATAGGTATATTTCCTAAAAATTAAAAGGAGTCCTACTGTAACCTAATGGATTTTTCCTGCCCACTGCACAGACAAAATCAGTCTAATGAGATAATGGCATTGAATTAAAGAGAGTTTAGTTGATACAAGGCTGGCCACAACATGCAGGAGATGGAGTTTTTACTTAAATCAATCTCATTGAAGGTTGGGAAGTTAGGGGTTTTTCAAACATAGTTTAATCAGCAGTGGAAGAAGGTATGAAGAGTGCTGATTTGTCAGGTTGGAGATGAAATCAGTGAGTCTGAGACATTCTCATGCACTGAGTCCATTCCCCAGTGGAGGCCACAGGACAAGTTGACAAGTCTGGGTTGGTCCACTGGATTGTCAGAAATTCAAAAATCTAAGAAAGCATCTCAAAAGGCCAAGCATCGGTTCTGCAATAGTAATGTCATCTGCAGGAGTAATTATGTAAGTTGCAAATCTTGTGATGGCCAGTTCATGGCTGGTTAATTATTTAGCTACACCTACATCTTAGCAGGATTCATGTCCTTCTTATTTTTCTAAGTTGGTGAGCTTTCGTTGGTTTTCCAAGAGCCATTTAGTTCTTGGGAACAGCTATTATCATTCAAACTATATAATAAATTTCTCCCAAGGATAGCTTGGCCCATGCCCAGGAATGAGCAAAGATAACCAGCCTGTAAGACTACAAGCAAGATGGATTCAGCCAAGTCAGAATTCTCTTACTGTCATAATTTTGCAAAGGCATTTTTAATACCTTTTAATAAATTAACGAGTTGTATATTTTTGGCAAATTTTTCAGTTTTGTAGTTATAAAAATATATGAACAACATATTAAGTACTCTGTGACACAGTTAAATAAAGTAAAAGTACTAATATTTATTAAGTGTCTATTTTTTTCTTAACTAGGTTGCTTATCTGAAATAAGGGAACTGCCTTTGCAAAAGTATATTTGAGACAGTGAAAGAGACCTAACTTAACTGACTCTTTCTTGCTTCCACCTTCCAAGATGTCCTTGTTCATTCATGGGCATAGAGTGAACTAACTTTAGGTATAGGCTAAACTTACTAGTTTATAGATTAGACAAAGATGGTAACAACCCTTTCCCAAAGCAGACCTCCTTGTCTGGGGACTAGATTGCCTTTGTAGGACTAACATTAGCCTCAGGATTAGAAATTATGGTTTAGGACTCATGCAGCTGGAGACTACACGATTCTGACCCTCCCTAAACTGCCCCTAATATCACTGCTTGAGATGTTTTGCAGACCCTGCATTTGAAGGATCAGCTGGCTCCGCACAGATCAATAAACTGGCTCATCTGATCTTGTGGCTCCTACCCAGGAACTGACTCTGCACAAGAAGACAGCTTCAACTTCTCATTATTTCATCCTTGACCAATCAGCATTCCTGGCTCAATGGCTTCTCCCCACCCATCAAGTTACCCTTAGAAACTCTGCTTCCTGCATGCTTTGGGAGACTGATTTGAGTAATAATAAAACTTTGTCTTCCCATATAGCTGGCTCTGCATCAATTACCCTCTCTCTATTGCAATTCCCCTATATTGATTTATTGGCTCTATCTAGGCTGCAGGCAAGGTGAAACCCTTGGGCAGTTACAACAACGTGTTTTGCAGATCACTACTATGCAGGATTTTTTGCTCCTCAGTTCAACTAAATCCATGTTCTTGTCTCATGACCAGGAATAATTAGCCATGCTGACACATTGAAGAGTGAAGAGGGTGGAATATATTAAGTGAAAGGAAATCTCTCAACAAAGAGAGAGATAATGCACTCAGGTTACTACCTCACAAAATTGAATGCTGGGCCACAACACACTAGTTGAAGAGGCAAGGCTCTTCCCCCACAAAAAGTGTGAATTCCTGGTGTCTATACCCCTTCACCCAGTGCATGTGCGGAATGCTCAGACAAGCCCCTGGGCAGGTTTCCCTATCTGCAAAAATCACCAGGTGTAAAGATTTGGAGGATGGGTTGGAAATTCTTCGGGGACTTTCCCTATTTGCCTAGCCATTTGGCTGTCTTCTGATTCTATCAGCTATTCACTACATAAAAGTAGTGAATATTTGCAAATATTTTCATGCTTATCACAAATCTTATGTAAATGACACTGTTCATCTCAGTTAATGGGTTCTGTGAAAAGTTTTATTTAAATAAGCAAGGAGACAAAAATGCTGCTTCTTCAATCTGGAATGCTTATTCCAATCACAAAAACAAAACTCAACATGTATTAAATTGGTTCTACAAAGGATATGCTAACCACAACAGAGTTCAATGTATATAGAAAATGTTCGATGGAAACCAAAACTTGAACATTGTATTTAATTAAAAAGGGCTCATTAGTTTTGAGGTTGTCAGCATAATAACCTAAACACGTCCACAAAAATAAGAGTCATTATCTTTGAACTATATATAGATCTGAAAATAAGTATCAGTACAACAGATTCCCCTCTTTACTTTTTTCCTTCCTGCCTTACCCATGAAGAGAGAACAAGTTCCTTTTAACTTGTGCCAAGGATTAGGAGAAATAGTAAATTATTAGTTTTTATTTTAATATACATCCAGGAATTTTAAAAGTGCATGCAAATTTAGCACAATGTTCGACAGCAGTAATTTAACTAGGATTAGAAGGTTGAAGACATTGTATATAAAAGTTCGTTCAACTTAATTCATTATTTTTAGCCAGAAATTTACTCCTGAGCAATTCACTTTTTTTCCTTTCTTTTTTTCAGGTGTAGGTACAAACTGGAAAAGGATGCTTAATTATTAATTTAGAAGAAAAAAGGTGTGTCAAGGGTGAGCTAACAGAGATGGGAGAAAGGAAAGTAGATATATCAGTACTACAGCTTAAATAAGAATTGAACTGGCCTCAACCCACATCAGCTTAATTTCCAAAAAAAAAAAAGTAAAACTTGAAAAAAAGAAAGAAATAAATAAAACACACACCCCTCAAAATGTAAAATCAATATTTATTTCAAGTGTTCATGGAAAAGAGATAAGTGTAGATCTCAGGTAGTCTCATTAGGCACAGTTTTGAAAAATTATAAACATGTTGAAATACTGCAGACAAGCCTATGTGATTATATTACACTAAAATAAAATGTCGAAAATATAACCACATATAAAGTGTTACAAAAAATAACAATTACATGATAGTTTTGAAAACCATATTAATCCTTCATGGATCTAATGCATTTAAGAATATCTAGAATAAACATGCACACACATGTATGTACAATTAAAACATTACATAGTATTCCTACTGAGAAATAACTAAAGCTCAACATGGAATAAGAGTAACAGTATTAAATACTTTTGTTAATTCATTTATTATTATTTATTTATTTATTTATTTATTTATTTATTTATTTATTTTGAGACAAAGTTTTGCTGCTGTTACCCAGGTTGGAGTGCAGTGGCATGATCTCGGCTCACTGTAATCACCGCCTCCTGGGTTCAAGCGATTCTCCTGCCTCAGCCTCCCGAGTAGCTGGGACTACAGGCGTGCACCACCATTCCCAGCTAATTTTTTGTATTTTAGTAGAGACAGGGTTTCAGTATGTTGGCCAGGATGGTCTCAATCTTTTCACCTCATGACCCACCCACCAAGGCCTCCCAAAGTGCTGGGTTTACTGGTGTGAACCACCTCCCCTGTCCTTAGTTTTGTTAATTTAATTAAAAAAGATAAACTCATAAATTTCAAGGTTTAGCAATGAGAAACAGCAAAGACAATTGCAATCTTAGAAAGCAGGCCGGGCGCGGTGGCTCACGCCTGTAATCCCAGCACTTTGGGAGGCCGAGGCGGGTGGATCACGAGGTCAACAGATCGAGACCATCCTGGTCAACATGGTGAAACCCCGTCTCTACTAACAATACAAAAAATTAGCTGGGCACGGTGGTGCATGCCTGTAATCCCAGCTACTCAGGAGGCTGAGGCAGGAGAATTGCCTGAACACAAGAGGCGGAGGTTGCGGTGAGCCGAGATCACGCCATTGCACTCAAGCCTGGGTAAGAGAGCGAAACTCCCTCTCAAAAAAAAAAAAAAAAAAAAAAAAAAGAAAAGAAAATAGCAAATAATGTAATAGAAATGATATAAAAATTGAAATGCAGTTATCTGATAATCAAATTAAAATATTAGCTAACAGCCAACACATACATAAAAAAAATGTAACACTTAAAATAAGAGATGGTTATTAGGAGATCATATCCCATACAAATAATTTGATAATCAAAAGACCCTTTTGGCCAATTCTCTTTAATAAACTTAAGGATCCAAATTAAATGAATAAAATTATAGAAAAATTGAAAATAGGAAATTCGGTAATTTTAAAGTGACAGGTCATAACATTAAATAAATTCATTGGAACCACAATGCAAACTGAATCTGAAGCAGAAAAGGTTTTTAATATTTCACCTTTTTAATAACCTGGATGCAATTTAAATATTTAATTTCAATTTATTATTTAAAGTTTATTGTTCCATGCAAAAATGTGAGTGATATCTTATCCTATATTTTTTTCAGAAACTGATTGTTATGAACTGAATTGTGCCCTTCCCTCAAATTTGTATGTTGAAATCCTAATTTGTAATGTGACTCTATTTGGCCATAGAAACTTTAAAGAGATAATTAAGGTTAAATGTGGTCATAAAGTTGGGGCTTTAATTCAATATGACTAGTGTCCTTATAGGGAGAGGGAGAAACAATAGAAATGTGACACATGAGAATACAGAAAGAAGGTGGCCATCTGAAAGCCAAGGAGGGAAGCCTCAGGGTAAGTCAAATGTGATAACACCTTGATCTTAGACTTTCAGCCTGGGAAATATGATTTTATATATATATGTATATTTGTATATACATATATACATATATATATATATAGTTTGTTTTATAAACCATACAATCTGTGGTTATGGCAGCTCTTGCAGACTAATATGCTGATAATACAATTCATTACAAATCACATGCCTTTTAAAATGTTTAAAGTTCAGTCAGTTGTATTCAATTACAATTGATATTATTTTCTTAGGTGGAAACACAATACTCTCATATTGAAATATATACCTCTGTGGAACACAACAACTTTAACATAACAATGATCATAATTACTGATAATTTAAACTAATTTATATAATGGTTTAAAAACCCAGAGTAGCCTTTGCTGCAATAACTATTTTAGCCAAAAAATCAGGTGAAAACAAAATTCAGTCAACTAAAAAGAAAAAGAAAAAAAGAAACAAAATCAAAAACCTTTTGCTCAAAAAAGACAAAAGACAAGGTCTTAGGAGAGAAAAACAATCATATTTTAAAAAAACCCAAAACATGAAGACCTTTAAACACAAACATGCACACCTGTAGGTACACACACACATACACACACACACACACCCCTTAGATGTTAATCTTTTACTTAAGCTGACTTTTAACCATTGAGCTTCTCAGGAAGGGGAGCATCACACACTAGAAACTGTTGGTGGGGGGCAAGGGAAGGACAGTGGGGGTGGGGGTGGGGGGGTCGAGGAGGGATAACATGGGAAGAAATGCCAGATGTAGGTGACAGGAGGATGGAGGCAGCAAATCACATTGCCATGTGTGTACCTATGCAACAGTCCTGTATGATCTGCACATGTTCCCCGGAACCTAAAGTACAATTTAAAAAAAAAGAAAAAAAAATCTTATTACAGTATTTCAGCTCAGACAAAATGCTGTTAAACTAACAATGATCACAAAAATTATTTGATTTCTGAGCACTCTACGGATAAGCAGAAATTAACACCAGCTGATTGTTAATGCTAAATTTAATCATTTAAAAAGAATTTGCAAGACAGAACCCCAAACCAGTTTCTTACCTATTGACCGGTCTTAGGCTGTAGACTACTCTCTACCATGATAGAAGCCAGAAAAAGAAAACTCATCTTCCCTGTTGGGAGGGAGCTGAGCCTCCATAAAGGAGTTACCTGCCTTCCATCATCATGGAAGCGGGAAAACCTTGCCTTCCTTGTTGGAAGCAAGTAAAACTCCAACACAAAAAGAGGAGCTGTACAGCAAAATAAACTTTACATCTCGACCAAATTTTGAGACATCACACCAAGCACTAATAGATTTGCCAAATGTCAGAGGCATCTCCATTCAGAATCCCTCCGTGTTTACCAAAATGTGAACCCAGAAAATCTGAGACAGATCTCAGTTATTTGAGAAAGTTTATTTTGCCAAGGTTGAGGACGCACCCGTGACACAGCCTCAGGAAGTCCTAATGACATGTGCCCAACGTTGTCAGGCCAAAGTCTAGTAAGAAGTACATTGGTTTGGTCTGGAAAGGTGGGACAACTTGAAGCAAAGGCAGGAAGACTTGAAGCAGGGAGGGGATCACAGATAGGTGAGACAGAAATGGTTCCATTGTTTTGAGTTTCTCATTAGGCTTTCCAAAGGAGGCAATCATGTATGCGTCTATGTCAGCAAGCAGAGGGGTGACTTTGAATAGAATGGAAGGCAGGTTGGCCGTAAGCACTTCCAGACTTGACTCTTTCATTTAGCTTGTGATTTGGGGGCGCAATGTTTATTTTTCTTTTACACCCATTTACTTGCACAAATTAAAAAATAAATTAAATGTTTCCTGCTTTCAAGCAGAAAAAAGTTTACGTAATCTCTTCCTCTAAATTTCTTTTTTTTTTTTAATTGCATTTTAGGTTTTGGGGTACATGTGCAGAACATGCAAGATAGTTGCATAGGTACACACGTGGCAGTGTGTTTTGCTGCCTTCCTCCCCTTCACCCACATTTGGCATTTCTCCCCATGCTATATCCCTCCCAGCTCCCCCTTCCCCGCTGTCCCTCCCCTATTCCCCCCAAACTCTGTCATGGAACTCACAGGCAGAAAGGTCAACAGATACAATGGGCCCTGCTTACTGAGCCTCCTGTGAATGGGAGAGCTAGGCTCTATGCACTGCTGGTCATGGTGTGGGCCTATGGTCCAGCAGATCCTTCTCTAACATAGCTCTACCTTATTGAAATTCAAGGGCATGAGTCACTTTGTCACTGGGTGCTCATCAGCGACATTTGTTGCCAAAGTATCTGTATGTACCTGTCATATGTTTAGAAGCTGTTGGAAATACCTGGACACCTTGGAGAGATGTGAGGTTCAGCTGCAGCCCAGTGTTGATCATTATGCACCTGTTTCAAATATAAGTATACTCTTGATTGTGTAGCTCTTAAAATTATATTTATGCACATATGTTTTTATATGTTCATGGAACCCATGCCTTTAAATATTAGAAATTGAACGTAATTTCTAAAAACCATTATGTATAAATGTAACATTTCAAGGTGTGTGCAAATTAATTAAGACATAAATTTTTATTGTAGGTATATGTATATTTTCTTTTTTTCCTTTTTTTTAAATGATACTTTAAGTTCTGGGATACATGTGCAGAACGTGCAGGTTTGTTACACAGGTATACATGTGCTATGGTGGTTTGCTACATTCAACACCCTGTCATCTATATTAGGTGTTTCTCTTAATGCTATCATCCCCATCCCCTGCTATTCCTCCTCTAGACCCCCACCCCCAATAGGCCCCATTGTGTAATGTTTCCCTCCCTGTGTCCATGTGTAAAAAGCATGAGTTCTTGTACTTTGCAGGGACATGGATAAAGCTGGAAACCATCATTCTCAGCAAACTGACATAAGACATAATTTTACTACATAACTGCAAGTTGAGACTGTCTTATCTCAAAGTAATTTGAAAACAGTAATTTTAAGAAAATATAAAATGTACACATAAGCATGAAGAGTATTGTTAACTATGGCAGAAAAATATTATACTAAGAATTGCAGGCATATTTAAAATTAAGAATGTGCTTTTATATTTAGAACCATTTGATGGGATTTAATCGTGACTAAAACTCATAGAAATAAAAGTTTTGTTACAAAGTAATAATGTCCTTCAAAGGTTCAATTCTTTTTTACATAGGCTCCTTCCATGTCACAGATTATGACTGAGAAAAATTACTCTAGTTCTCTTATGAAAAATTATTTTAGATAACAGCCTTTGGAGGAAAAACACAGAGAATCACTTAAACTAGTTTAGTAACATGGAATGTTAGAGGTAGAGCCAAAGGAATCAAAGAATGAGATGAGCAGGAAAAAACTAATCTTCAAAGTATTTGCTTTAAGGCAGTTGATGTCCATCTATGCTGTATACATCTGACTTTGTTCCTTTTTGCTGCACATTTGCTTCCTAAATAGCTTGGGAATATCAGCACCAACAAGAGCAATTTAGCACTTGTGGGTGCTAAATGAATTAATTTAAAATAATTTTGTTCCTACCATCACAGAAAGACTCTTGTTATTGTTATTCACAGTGATAGTGTTTCAGTGAGCTGGCGGGGTGGGAGGGGGGGAATCTATTGGCTTGTTAAAGTTAAAACTCACTGAATGAATTGTGGTTGGCTCTGTAAGCAAACACTGGCAGAGATTAGGTTCATTGTTTACTCCAGGAGTAAGTCAAATAGAGATAGAGTTGTGTAGTTAGAGAAGGAATAGATCTCATTTTCACCAATATTTTGAAAAACAATGCAAGGTAGTCACGGTAAGAGAAGGACTCCAGTCAACAGGGAACATGAGTGTCCTCCATAATGGCTGGACAATAATATTGAAGCCAACTCATTTTTTTAAAACATTGTAATAAAAAAAATTCATCCTTATTTTAATCGAAAAGAAAAAATAAACCCTACCAGTTCGACTTATCTCTGAACTCTGGAGCTATGCCAGGCAGTCCATTCCATTCCATGTAATGTGTCTTCTAGTATTTGAAAATGTATTCCACATTATGCACCATGGTTTTTCAGAATTGCGTTTACACCTCGACATTCTGCTTATTTTCCTCCTCAGTGAACTCTTGCTTGATAATTGTATCCATTGCAATCAATGCCAAGGATTGAGCAAAATCCTCTAGGTATGGAAAATAAACATGAATTAGATTGGAAGAATGGATCAATTACTTCTGTACTGACAGTGTATTGAAGATTTCATAGTTCAAATGTTTACTTACCTTTGTGGCCACATCAGTTTTCATTCTTAACTGAGGTAAATTACCACATTTGTTTATATACCAAATTATTTTATTTTTATTACATAAAATACTATCAAGCCAGATCTACAAGGTTAATTGGATATATTTTTAACAGAAAAGTTTTGTATCAATGTAATCGTTTTAATCTCTTACTCTCATGTTTTGAGTTTTTATATGTTCATTTACTTTCCATTTTCATCTTTTATCATTTAGCCTTTTCCTATAATCTGTTTATTTTCAAATTTCATGAGTAACATTTTTGTAAATTTATATTTCAAAGTTTGGCTGAGATCAATACTTGAAGTTTATCACCGTCTATATAATATGTAAGTGTTCTAAGCTACATTACAATAACCAAATTCAAGTTCAACCCAATTTTATTTATTTTCACATATTAAACATTCTGAAATATTGTACCACATGTTCTCACTTATAAGTGGGAGCTAAATGATAAGAACACATGGACACATAGAGGGAACAACATACACTGGGGCCTACGGGAGGGTGGAGGGTGGGAGGAGGAAGAGGATCAGGAAAAATAACTAATGGATACCAGGCTAAATATCTGGGTAATAAAATAATATGTGTAACAAACCCCCATGACAGCCATTTACCTAGGTAGCAAACTTGCACATGCACCTCAGAACTTAAAATAAACATTTAACAAAGTTATGAGTTTACATATACACACACGTAAATAATCTCATGAATGTTATCATTTCTTAGCAATATATGGTAAACGTACATGTCTATTTTAATCTATACTGAATTCTAGTGACCACTTATTTTTCTAAGTATTTAAATGATATATATTATATATCAATATCATATATTTCATCACATAATTTTTATCACATTGAGCTAAAATTCAAATAATTTGTTGTGTTCTATTATCTGTGAATAAATGTCCTCGTATTTTGGCTAGCTAGGCAATACTCAATTACTAATACAGTTGGCTCTTGAACATTGTGGAAGTTAGGGGCACTGACTATGCACAGTTAAAAATCTGAATATAACATTTGACATCTCAAATTGAACTAATGAATTACTAATAGCCTACTATCAACCTAAAGCTTTATATAGATATAAATAGTTGATTAATACATAATCTGTGTACTATAAGTCGTATCTTTACTGTAGAGTAATCAAAAAAATAAAATAAAATGAGAAAATACTAAGAGATTCCTAAGGAATATAAAATATATTTACTGTTTATGAAGTGGAAGTGGATCATCATAAAGGCCTACATTGTCAGGGTCTTTGTGTTGAGTAGGCTGAGGGAAAGGAGGAAGAAGAGGAATTGGTCTTGCTGCCTCAAAGGTGGCAGAGGCAGAAGAAAATCCATGTGCAAGTGAACCCAAACCTTGCAAACCCATGTCTTTCAAGGGTCAGTGGTATAATACAAAGAAGCATTCTGCAATCACCTGCATAGGATATTTAAAATACTGGAAGTGAAGTAAATTTTAATTTGGAAACATGAATTAAAATAGTGAAGTCATCTCTTACTAAATTACTTTTTTAATGTGTCTTGAATTATGAGTTGTAATGTTTATTTCATTCATCTTTCAAATACTTCTTTATAGAGCAAACGACATTAATTAACAGTAGTTAGAGTTTTCTTAGCAGTATGTCTCTATGTTTTCTAAAATCATACTACCATTTATTACTTATACAAAATTATTCATATGTATCAGTAATTCCTCTTTTATACTCTGGGCTCATTAGCCACTTCCTTTTGATGTGAGAAACTTCAAATTTTCTGAACCTTTAAAAGATTTAAGGCACCCTAAATTTGAACCTTTAGCTAGATGGTCAGATTCCTATGAAGAATTGTGTCTCATATTGTTATTACTATCATTGATCATGGATCTTAATGTGGTCCTATATGAAATTCTCAACATCTACTTATTAGATAATAGAAGATTCAAAAAAAAAAAACAGAAATCAACACAACATAATTGCTACAAAGATTCACATATGTAGGCACACAGAAAGATGATGAAAAAAAGATATAAAGATGGATTCATATTATTTTAAGAAAAAGTATTATCAGCATCTATATGGAAAAGTTTAGTAATTTCCTGGCTGTTCAAAAAATGTAATGAAATCTGTAGAACATTGAAAAGGAGACGTAATAGAATAAATTTATTTTCCTCTATGTAGTGTTTCTTCTTTCTTTTCTTCCAAGTCTTTTCTCCAAACCTTTTCAAGTTCTTTTAATCCCTAATGATGTTCAGACAGTATTGAAGTGCATTTTTACTTGCCAAATTGATTCAGCTTCTAAGCAATCTTTAGAATTCAAATAAAATTCACTATTCTGCTGACTCTAGCTAAACACTTATCTCGTAAATGCACTTAAAATCATGTAAAAGAAAGAATCTGCAATTTATACAGTTGCTAAAAATTCATGATTAGTGATTATTTATGGTCTCATTTTAGATTACATATCTTAATAAGAAGAGTTTTTTTGCTGTCATATTTTAAATATCCCAGGTTGGTATTTAAACTTTTTGAGGCCAAGTGAGTACTGTTTGAGTAAAATTTACTAGTTGAGGGGAAAATACGTGTCTACCATGACACTATAGATATAAAGAGCCATTGTCATCCACATGTTCAGTGCATTAGGAACTTACAATCATCTGTGAACCCGGCTACCCAGGAAGCTGAGGCAGGAAGATAAATTGAGCCCAAGGAGTTCAACGCTGTAGTGCGCTATGATTTTTACCTGTGAATAGGGACTGTTCACCAGCCTACATGACATAGAGTTCTCATTTCTAAATAAATAAATACACACACACACACACACACACACACATATATACATGTTTGTCTAAATCTTATCTCTGTCATCTATTAGCTCTATGATATCATTGTCAATTTTCTCACTTGTAAAGTGAAATTGTATCTTGCTCACTAGATTACGAGAATTAAATGAGATGTGCCTTAAAGCTTGCTATTTAAAATACTTTAAACTAGTGTCACTTTATTTCATATTTTCTAGATACAACTGGTTTACAAATCCTTCTCTCTGTGACTCATAAAAAAGTAAAATTTTCTTTTTCTTTCTCGTTACTTTGCTAGGATTCACATAACAGCGTAGTACAAATTGGGTAGATTAAAACAATAGAAAGATATTCTTTAACAGTTCCCGAGACGAGATGTCTGAAATTAAGATAGTGGTAGGTCCATGCACTCTCTAAAGCTTTCAGGGAACATTCTGTTTAATGCATTTATCTTAACTTCCAGTGCCGGTGGAACTCCTGGAGGTTCTTTGGCTTGCAGCTACATGAATCTCCTCTTTGCCTGGATCTTCACATGGCGGTTTTCCCTCTCTGTGCCCAAGTCTCTGTGTTTTCTTTTTCTTTTTCTTTCTTTTTTCTTTTTGAGACGGAGTCTCACTCTGTCCCCAGGCTGCAGTGCAGTGGCGCGATCTCGGCTCACTACAACCTCTGCCTCCTTGGTTCAAGCGATTGTCCTGCCTCAGCCTCCCGAGTAGTTGTGATTACAGGCATCCGCCACCACGCCCAGCTAATATTTATATATTTAGTAGAAATGGGGTTTCACCATGTCGGCCTGGATGGTCTGGATCTCTTGACCTCGTGATTCACCTGCCTTGGCTTCCCAAAGTGCTGGGATTACAGGTATGAGCCACCATCTCTGTGTTTTCATATTGTTGTCTTCTTAGAAATGACACCAGTTATATTGGAGTAGGGCCCACACCAATAATATAATCTTAACTCGATTATGTCTGCAAAGGCTTTGTTTTCAGATTTGGTCACATCCACGGATGATAAGGATTAGGACTTCAACCTATTTTATTTTGGGGATGGTGGTCGTGGGGACACAATTCAACCCACAACATTTTTATTTTAAGACCCATATTCCAGTTTCAGCCAACACTGCCATATTTCTCTCCTCAACTTACACACTCTCGGCCCTTTGACTTAAAAGTCAGATAAGCCTCTAGACAATTAGAGAAATACTACATTTAGCATTGTATTATCATGCAGAATGTTTTTCTGCTTTATTCATTTTTTTTAACACACGACGTAATTTTTACAGGTAAAAAAAATCTTAAAAACATGATTCTGATATAAGCAGTTTATTTAAAAAGTATACAAAATTCATTACATTAAATATTATAAAAACTAAAACTCTGGCCCTTTTCCTCAATTTCTGTTGGAAAAAAGGAAACAACCTCCCTCCTTTGATATATATATATCCTTTGAAGCAACAGTGACGTGAACCATTAAAAACTAAAACACTCCATTGAACTGAAAAACAAACTCTGGGAAAGCTAATGCCTTTGGAAAAAGCAGGTTTTGTAATCTGGGATTTCATGTCTTCTTGTGTCTTTGATGGATGATGAGTAAAGCTAAATTCTAAATGAAAATGCCACAGTGACTGCAATACTATGACTTCTTGCTTTGCATACCAACAGAAGTTTTAAAGAAAGTCCAAAAATGCCCATCAAATGGAAGGTGAGAGGACAGCAAGAAATAAATACAGCTACATCAGATTTACCATCTCATAGTTCATTTCCTAATGGTGAATGAGACTTCTTACATGTTCACAGGCCTTCAAATTAATTGGAAAAAAAATAGGAAAAATAAGCTCTTGAATTGCTTATGAGTTGTTTGTTTTCACACAGAAAACTAATTCATAATAATTCATAATTAATACATTCTCCATTTTGGCAATTTAGTTGTCATGTTAACAGCAGAAATTGGTATGAGTTTAATAAAATGGTAACTTTCTGAGGCAGGTAGTTTATTGAGAAAACAAAAGAGTTCTAGAATGTGTTGGCTGGGGATAATAGAATCATAGCCATTCTTCATTTGAGTGGAAGATATTGTCTTAGAACATATATCTATGGATCAAAACATGTACCTTATTCATGACATCAATAAAAGAATAAGAGCAAGGTAAGAGGGAATTCAAAGTGCCCAAGAAGATAGTAGAATATGAGAACATTAAGGGTATATAGGGCAGATCTGATTGTGAAGATAAAATTTGAGCAAAGGTATGAAGGTTAGGCAGCTGGCCAAATTGACATTAAAGACAAGAGCTTCCCAGGCAGAGGAGTTAGCTGGAGTAATTATCCTCCAGCAGGAGTTCCTGCTGCATGTGCAGGAGACCAAACAAGCTAAAAATGAAAAGACTTGGGGAGAGAAGTAGAAAAAAGTATCAGAAGGATAACAGGGCACCAGATTTTGTAGAGGTTCATGAATTCACAGCTATCACTTTGAGAAGCCACGGCAGTGGGCTGGGGAGTGGGTGGGTATAGCAACATGCCCAGTATTCTGCTTAAAAAGTATAATTTTGGTTACTGAGATGAGAATAGATTGCAGAGGCAAGGGAAAAATACAGAAACATGTTGGATGGTACTGAAATGATCCTACAAAGTAGTGATACTTGATTGCATTACAGGGGTAGATGGTCTAGGTTTCTGGTTATATCTTGAAAATAGGTTTGGCATGACTTTCTGTTAGATTAGCTGTAGAGTGAGAAAGAAAATTGCGGGTAAGTGTGTGTGTGTGTGTGTGTGTGTGTGTACCTATATATGTTTTTCAGTGAGAAAGAGAAAGCGACATAGAAAGAAAGCCAAGGATACTTCTAATTCTAGACTTTGAGTTTCAGCAACTGGAAATTATAATCAACTTCAAAGGGAAAATGTGTGAACAGATCAAATGTGAGTGTATGTGTGTGATCCTGGAGTGGAGTTATCAAGAGCTCAACCTTGGATCTATTAAGTTGGAGAAATCTATTTGTTATTTATTTCACAGAAGTAAGTGATGTCAGGATTTTGTGCCTTGTCCTTATACTCTCTCCCTATCTCCTGACCACAGAAGAATCAAATGAAAAGACATACAGAGTGCAAGGTGGGAGATTAGAAGAGAGAATCCCATCCTATTCCTGGTTGTGATCCGAGTCATTAGCCTAACCTAAGCCTGAGCAGGGAAATAAATTTTAAATTGGATAAGAGATGAAAGATTTAAATTGAACCAGATTAGATTTTGTAATATCTGAATGTAACTGGAGGTTCTGTTTCAGATGTAATTAACTGTAGAGATAGGGATTACAGGGTATCCATGAGAGGAATATTAAAATAAAACGTAACATTTTTCAGTTTATACCCCACCGCGATCAGTCAAATTACCAAATCACTGATACATTCATTATAGTTAAATATATATGCAACAGGCAATAAGTTTATAAGAGCATAAGCCTATTAAGAATGTATTTGCCACCTAGAGTGATAAAAAGATGAATATTTAATAACTGGGCATGTGTAAATCAAGACATAATTGAGATACATTACATATGTTTAAGAGGTGTGTGCCGGGCACAGTGGCTCATTTCTGTAATCCCAGCACTTTGGAAGGCCGAGGCAGGGTTATCAAAAGGTCAGGAGTTCGAGACCAGCCTGGGAAATATTGTGAAACTCTGTCACTATTAACAAAATTTTTAAAATGCAAAAATTAGTAGGGCATGGTGGCATGCTCCTGTAATGCCAGCTACTTGGGAGGCTGAGGCAGGCGAATGGTTTGAACACAGGAGGCGAGGGTTGCAGTGGGCTGAGATTGTGCCACTGCACTCCAGACTGGGTGACAGAGCAAGACTCCTTCTCAAAAATAAAATAATAATAATAGAAAGAGATGTGTAGTTTATTTTGATTATAACATTAGCAAAATGAAAAGAAATATTAAAATAAGATTGAAAGTAGAGGTTAGAGGACTATTTTATAGGGTTAGATGGCAAAATGAGTGTTTGAATGCAATAAGAAGGAATAGCTTGCTATTTTACAGTTATTGGGAATCTATCATTTTTAATGTAGAAAGATATTTGTTAATCCATAAACAGAAGACATTTTAAATGCATTTTTTAATGTTTTCACAACTATGATAAATTTAATCTGTTTTTATTAATAGATGAGATTTACTCAGAAACCTCTTTTAGTAAAGTACACATAAAAATACAGGATTCAATGTCAAAAGAGAACATATTTTAAGTATGGGTAAGGCTTACAGTAAAATAAAAGTACTAATCAGATATGAGATTAATAGGAATCAAAGCAAAAAAAAAAAAAAAACAAAACAAACAAACCAACAACAACAAAACTAATTCCTGGGTATGGGGGAGCACACTGGTCAGGTCAGTTTAGAAGGCAGAATCAAGGAATTTTAAAAGAAGAAAAAAAGTACTTCGGGCAAAAACGTCAATAGACAACTGTAACAATAGAAACAAAAACAAAAGGAAACAAACAAAAAATTAAAATCATCAACAGAAAATGATTTATTTTCATTGAATAGAAAAAGCAAACAAAAAGGCTATCCTCATAAACTCTATCTTAAATTCCAATTCTTGATTTGGGATTACATTCAAATGGGAGTGTGCATTCACAGGCCCGTAGGGTGTCAAAATATTTAATTGTTTCACATATGAATATCTAGCATAGTTTATGACCCAAGATCCTGGAAGAGTCATGTGCAAACACTCATTAAAAAAATTAATTATAAAATTCTCCTCAAATAAAAATTTTTCATGGGGAAACATCTAAATATAAACTCACACATACATATCCCTAAAAAAAAAAAAAAAAAAAAAAAAAAAAAAAAAAAACAGAAAACAAGCCCACATGACTGAAATAAAAACACATAGAATTTGATAGAGAATTTAAGCTTTTTAAATAAAAAATAGGGAATTTTGCAGGGACACGGATAATGCTGGAAACCATCATTTTCAGCAAATGTCACAAAAACAGAAAACCAAACACTGCATGTTTTTACTCATAAGTGGGTGTTGAACAATGACAACACATGGACACAGGGAGGGAACATCACACGCTTGGGCCTATCAGGGGTTGGGGGGCTACAGGAAGGATAGCAGGGAATGGGATTAGGGAAACGTAGCATTAGGAGAAATACCTAGTATAGGCGACGGGGTGATGGATGCAGCCGTGTATACCTATATATCAAACCTGCATGTTCTGCACATGTACCCCAAATCTTAAAGTATAATAAATAAATTAATAAATTATAATTATGTATATTATATCTATAATTCATTAATTTATTATACTTTATACTTATACATATATATATATATAAAACATTAACATTCTCTTAGAAAAGTCTTGTATGACAATCTTTTCCCTATAAACTCACTCCTCAACATCCAAGAGGCTAGCATTGTTGTGATGATTTTTCACTATCAATTGGTTTTGCCTGTTCTAAAATTTCATAAAGCATGACAGCTCAGTAAAAAAAAGAGGGAATTTAAATATAAAGGTGAAAAAGAGGTGAAGAAAAAGAACAGAAAGATCTGAAACAAACAAAAATAACTTCTAGAATTGAATACACACACACACACACACACACAATGGAATATAGTTCCATTTTTGATTTTGATATAGAAAAAGATAAAAAAAAAAGCTTCCACTTTTCTTAAAATACAAAGAAACAAAAGAAACAAAATCAACCAAAATATTATATTAAAATTATTACTTAGAGCCATCGAGGTGAGATGGACACAAAATGATGAAATAACTAATCTCCGAGATCCAAGCTACGAAGTTTCTCAACGAGTTATGGAGGATATTTCACTACCTCCTGATAGTTGCCGAGGTCTCAAACAAGGCAGGCAGTGGAATAAGCCCACCAGAGAAGGATGGTCTTTATTCAGATGAAAAGAAGCCAGTAACACTTTAGGTAAAACCATGTGCTACAGCATTCTATTCCATCTGAAAGGAAACATTTTAAAAAATAAAATAATTTTCTACAAGCAATGTCTTACGAAGAACTATCACTGAGAAAGCAGATGAAGTTGGGGTAGAAATAGTGGGCGTCGTTAGAACTCACAATCTTAGTCTCAAAGTGATGGGCTCTTAGTCTTGCGGTTTAATCCTTTATCAGTTTAATAATTTCAAGCTCACATTCTGCCATAGGAAAGTTTCATCATCTCAGGCTTCAGGTTGTTTCAAATTGACAGCCATGAAATTAAGGGACTCAGAATATTGCTATGTTAAGTTTCAGTAATCTCTTAACAGTCTCATGACTTCAGAAAGTGAAGCAATAACACCGTAAAGTATTTATGAGTTTGAAGTCTAATCTGTTCAAGTGATTGGTCCTAGATGCTCCTAGAAGCATTTCTGACTACATCTCCAAAATTGTGGGAGTCTGAGGGGAAGTCTAAATATAGATGCAAACACATTTCCATACAATTTATCTACTGATAAAGTCCTCTCATAAAATTACAACTATGAGCTCAATGACAGTAGTAAAATTTGGCAAACAAATATCTCCTTATATTCCTGATGCTTGAACCCCAAGTCCTTAATTCAGATGATGAAGCAGAACCCAGCTGCCACTTGATTGGTCCCCTTGATGAATTCTTCCTGGCCTTCCATCAGAGGAAAAGACATACTCCTTGTTACTGAAACTGAGAGAAATGGTAATATACACTTTCTTCAATTTCAGAATTGCTATTGACCCAATACTGTGATGTGCCTCCCATTTCTCTCCTTCCCGTTTTAATGATAGTGTCTACTTTGATTATTCTGTCCTTCACGCACAGTTGTATGTTGGATCTATTGTGGGAGAGGGCAGGGGCTTATGGTTACATATCGTGCTTATTTTACAGCTGAAATAGCACACCTCGTAAGCCACAGTCAGGAGTCTCTGCCTCAGGTAGACTTAATTTTGATAAGGAGCTCTTAGATTTCAAGCCAGAGTTCATGTTACAATAAGATGAAATTTTGGGACATTGGGAGAGTATGCGTTTGTATGTCAGGGCAGATTTTGTACTGTACAGGTGAATTATTGGGAATTTTAAATGGCCATAAGATATTTGCCACTTGTAACATAAAGTAATTTATTTCCCTCTCCTGTGAATTTAGACTGACCTTATAAGTTTGCCTTGCAGAGTGGAACAGAAAGAATATCTTTCTATTTTAAACCTAGGTTTTAAGAGTCCTGCATGCTCCTTTTTAAGAAAAAAAAATCAAAATGATGGTATATTAGTCCATTCACACTGCTAATAAAGACATACCTGAGACTGGATAATTTATAAAGGAAATAATTCTAATTGACTCACAATTCACCATGGCTGGGGAGGCCTCAGAAAGCTTACAATCATTGCAGAAGGGGAAGCAAACATGTCCTTCTTCACATGGCAGCAGCGAGGAGAGCAAAAGTGGGAAGCCCCTTATAAACCATCAGCTAGTGTGAGAACTCACTATCATGAGGAAAGTATGGGGGAGAACTGCCTTCTTGATTCAATTATCTTCACCTGGACCCACTAATGGGAATGACAACAATTCAAGGTAAGATTTGGGTGGGAACCCATGGCCAAACCAAATCAGATCGGATTTGTCTGAGTAGAGTACTGACTGTTCTGATGGAGAGAGGATAAACACATACACACACACACACACACACACACAGAGAGAGAGAGAGAGAGAGAGAAAATGAGAATATCAGTGAATATGATTTGACTTGGAAGCTTTCCAGTTACCTGAGGCAGCAGCTATGTTAATAGAGTAACTGGAATTTCCATTCCCTGTAACGACACAGTGACTGCAGCCAAGAACAACAAAATATCTCCATTCCTGGACTCAGCTCATAGTACAGAATTATAAGTAAATAAACGATAGTTGTTTTAAACCACTAGGTTTCAGGTTGGTTTTACATACCTGGAGATAATTTAAATTCTGTCTTTGCAGGGATTGAAAAGGCTTAGGCCTTCTGCTTTCTGGGAGGTCTTGTCCACTTCCATCTTGTGCATCTAAATTTTCTGTTATCTTTTTAGGATTCAACATTTTGATTTTCTAAAGCCATGAATTTATTTCAGAAATTTCCCCCTTCATTATTTTAACAACCAATGTAATAATAACAAGGCAAGGTAATTTTTGTGTTGCTAGCTCATAAAGATGGATGTTAATTGTTTCAGAATCTTATTCAGTAAATCAGATCTGAAAGCAGTTCTACTGCTCCAGGATGAATCCTAGTAGCAAATATCAATGTTTGAGTGCTCGTCAAAGCCTTGATTTATTCTTCAACTCAATTCAAATAGTCAGCTGCTTTTCCTTGTTTGTCATTGTTTCGTTTGCTTTTGTTATTTGGTCTCTTTGGGTTTACATACATTAACTTTAGACCCACAAGCCAGAAAATACATAGAGCATCTTTCAAGAGGCTAATACAAGAGGAATGCTGTTATTAGGATTGTGTGCTACAATATTAGTCATTATCTCGTTCACTATTTTGACTTTGAGGTATATTCCTATGCTTAAGTCAATAATTTGTCTGCAGAAGATCTTTCTTGTCTAGCAATTTTTAGCTTAACTTTGAATTCTAGGGATCTTTAAAATTATACCTTTGTGCTATTTTTGAATTTCATGGAAAATTATTAGAAAGATACGCTATTCCTCCTAGCCAAGGAATTTCCTTAACAGCCAATACAGAAGAAATTCTGTTGATGGTATTAAAAGCAAGACTATTTAACAAAGAGAGCTAAACTAACATAGAAAAGTGCCGGGAATCTTTTGACTGAGCGTAAGAGAAAATACTCAGGCGTTGTAATGCTTGAGCTGCTGAGCAACGAGACTTGCCGAATAAGGCCAGTGGAAATTTATCAAACACATTGTTATTATAATGTGGAAATAGTCTATTTAAATGAACATACACAGACATAATATATCCATGTGTGAGTGTATATCCATATATACACATATATTCATATATATATCCTTGTGTGTATTCTTACACCAACATATATATATACACACATACACACATAAATATATATGAATATGTGTGTGTGTGTGTGTGTGTGTATAAATCAAGGACTAAACAACCCAGCCATGGTCTGTTTGGGAATTCTAAAGAATCAAGAATAATTCAGCTTTAGTGAGATTGATATAGATGCATGTATTTTAATAGATAGATAGATATTGACACACAGACACATACACACATCTGTATACATGTACATATACATGTACTGTATTAGTTCATTTTCTGTTGTTTATAACAGATATCAGAAACTGGGTAATTTATAAATGAAAGAAATTTATTTCTTACAGTTATGGAGGCTGAGAAGTCCAATACTGAGGGACTGTTCTGGTGAGAGGCTTCTTTCTGTTGAGGACTTTCTGAAGAGTCCCAAGGCAGCACCGGGCATCACATGGTGACGGGGCAGAGCATGATAATATGCCAGCTCAGGTTTCTCTTTCTCTTTTTATAAAGCCACCAGTTCTCCTCCCATGATAACCCGTTAATCCATCATCCATTGATCCATTAGTCCATACATAGATTTCTGTCCCATTCATCGGGACAGAAACTTTATATGATCCAATCACCTCTTAAAGGCCCCACCTCTCAATGCTTTTGCATTGTGGAATAAATTTCATTATGAATTTTGAAGGAGACTAATATTCAAACCATAGCATATATAGTACTTCTTGTTGAAATTCTTGATATTAATCCTCTTGGAGATACAAGGGGATGAGGTAAGGGTTTGGGGGAAGAAGATTTTGGCAGCCTAATGCTTAAAATTGATTGAATGGTGTGTGGAAGGGAAGCACATAAGATCTGCACATAAATTTAAACGACAGCACTAAAGGGTATCAGAAGTTGGTCTTGCTGTTTTTTTTTCTTGTGGGACTCCTTAGGATTGACATTCTAATTTATGTGAAAGTTTCATGCCCTCAACACAAACCAATCAATTGGGTATCATATTGATTGTGCTATAACTTATTACTTCTTTGCTTGAGCTTACTTATAAAATCTCTATCCATTTCAAAATTAAAAACCACCATAATGGAAACGGTTAGAACTCTTTATATGCTTGTTTTATGTCTCTTTCGATCTCTGAATAAATTTGTGTATTTAGAGAGAATAATAGAAATATATCATATTTGCTATTATCCACTTACATGAAGGAGATAAATTTTTACAGCATTTATATCAAATACCTCAATTAAAAATGGTTTCATTTAGGATGTGTGTTATATAAGAATATAATCCACAGTAAAACAAATGGCATAGAATAGATAATTTTTATGATTACATATATAAACAAGAGATTGCACAATGGCTTTCTTTTATGGGCACAGTTTCGTCACTATTGGTGGCTGCTGCGCATGCCTAAAGATTTATCAAGCCCCCCTGAGCATTTGACTATGAATAAATAATTTTCTCTGTTCTAAATGCATGCCAATCTGTGCCATGAATATGTTAAATGGGGTTCCTCCTGGCTTGTACCACACTAAGTAGCAGCAATGCAATTAGCTTCAGCTCAGATATAGGAACGTATATTACTCTTTCCCTTCTAAAATTCAGTTTACCTATTACTCTTTCCCTTCTAAAATCCATTCTTTGCACCTGATAACATAGAATAAGCAATTTGCTAGAATATGTCTCTCAGTTTTTAACATCAGCAGACACAGTAAATTCCTCCCTTTAGATGTTTTTTATAATTTAAACATATCTATATAGTACAGACAAATTAAGAAAATTTCAGTGAAGTTCAACTTAAGTTTGGACAGGGATAGGGGAAAAGATATGTTGGCACTGGGCAGGCTGATGGTGGATTTTCTTACTACTTTTCAGTATGTTGGTCATTACTCAAGGTCCAAAAGGAAAGTTTACCGAGAGAATCAGCCTGATTAACAACTTAACTTCTATAGACCAATAAATCTGTCTATAATGACAATGAATGAATTTCCATTGAGAATGAATTTCCATTGAGAAAAGCTGGCATGGGTGGCCCATGGGACTCTATTAGAAGACTTAGGAGACTCTATTGCAGCCCTCAAATAGTTTTACAAGTTCCCTGGGGAGGCATTATAACTCAACTCTCACATGCAGCACACTCAAACTGAGTTTTTCTTGACTCACAAGAATCCCTAAGCAGACCAAGCCTGTTTTTGTTTTTCCTTTTTTTTTTTTTTTTTTTTTTTTTTTTTGCGTTTAATTCATGCAAGGAAAAGTACTCGTTCTCTCTACCTAAATAATATTAATCTATTTCCTTTCAATTTTCTGATTATTTTTGACCCTTTTAACTTTTTCTTATACACTGTATTTAGCTTTTACATTGTAGTGGGAAAAGTCAATTAAAAAAATCATGCTGGCAGACATGGGTAACCCCATATCAAAAATCATGCTAAAAGAAAATAACATTTCTTATGTCAGCACTAATGAAATTTATAGTTAGCAGTCTATGCACAATCTGTTTGCTGAGAAATACGTGGCAATACACCAACATATCAAATTGTAAAAAATATTAATTTGTTTTGAAACTTTACTTTATTTTCAGCAGGAAAAGGTAATGAAGATTAAAAAGTATACAACAAAATTGAGGTGGGGATATACAAGTTACAAACACACACACACATATATATACACACACACATACACACAAAAACTAGAGTAATATAAATATATATACATGTGTATTTATTTAATATACATGTTTGTGTGTAAGTGTGTGTGTGTGTGTGTGTGTGTGTGTGTATATGTATATAGTTTTTTTGTTTTTGTTTTTTGTTTTGAGACAGAGTTTCGCTCATGTTTTCCAGGCTGGAGTGCATTGGTATAATCTTGGCTCACTGCAGCCTCTGCCTCCTGGGTTCAAGTGATTCTCCTGCCTCAGCCTCCCAAGTATCTGGGATTATAAGTGTAGGTCACCATGACCAGCTAATTTTTTGTTTTTAGTAGAGATGGGGGTTCACCATGTCTATTAGGCTGATCTGAAACTCCTGACCTCAGGTGATCCACCTGCCTCAATCTCCCAAAGTAGTGAGATTACAGATGTGAACCACCATCTCTGGCCATAATATATGTTTTTTTAAAGACAGGATATTTCTCTGTCATATAGTCTAGTGTGCAGTGGTACAATCATGGCTTACTGTAGTCTCGACCTCCCAGGCTCAAGTGATCCAAGGACCTCAGTCTCCCAAGTATCTGGCACTACAGGCATGTGCCACTACACCCAGCTAATTTTATTTTTGTAGAAACAAAGTCTCACCATACTGCCCAAGCTGTTCTTGAACCCCTCAGCTCAAGCCATTCTCCAGCTTCAGCCTCCCAAAGTGGTGGAATTACAGGTGTGATCCACTGCATGAGGCCTAGTTATATAATTTTAAAAGGGAAAGAGAAATTTTAGAAACTTAGATGTATGTGACAGAGAATAACCATGTATTAAGTAATATGCATTCTGACAATAATTATGTGTTAGTATTTGTGTCATTCTTTAACATTTTTGTTTGTTTGTTTGATATGGAGTTTTGCTCTTGTTGCCCAGGCTGGAGTGCCATGGCGTGATCTTGGCTCACTGCAACCTCCACCTCCCGGGTTCAAGCAATTCTCCCTCCTCAGCCTTCTGAGTAGCTAGAATTACAGGCATGTTTCACCATGCCTGGCTAATTTTGTATTTTTAGAAGAGACAGGGTTTCTCTATGTTGGTCAGGTTGGTCTCGAACTCCTGATCTCAGGTAATCCACACGCCTCAGACTCCCAAAGTGCTGGGATTACAGATGTGAGCCACCACGCCCGGCACTAAAATGCATCTTATAAATGTTCATAGTTTGTAGGTTGGATGTTTTCATTGCAAATAACTAAACACTAGCTTTATACTTTAAAAAATTTTATAAGCAAAGTCAGATTTTAATTTTTCTTAGACCTTTGCTTCAGATTAATATGGTAGCTAATAAAGCCTGTGCATGTTTATTATTTGATTGTTTATAATTTGCTTACTTTTAGGTTAATATGTAACAAACAATCCTCCTCTTTCCATTTTTAAATAGGCACATTGTTGCTTAGCATTGGAATAACTGCATCGCTTTTAGCCCAAAGAGTATTGGAAAAGTTGCTTTAGGTTAATCATCACAGATCACAGTGGCCACCATCAAAATTTTGGAAGGAAAGATAAATAATTTGAAGTGAAAATCTGATTAAATCGATCCTGTAATTTGAAGGAACAAAAAATAGTTCAAATTATTATGGGTTGCATCCAAATACATTTAAATATCAATAATTGACTATTAGTTTAATTATAGCCTCTAGTAATATTAGAAATGTTACAAACATAAAAAAAAGTTTTAAAGCAATTAAAAAGCTAGTCCTTTGACAAGATATAAAGTATATAAAAATGATAAAATTAAAAAACTGAAAACAGTGAAAGTATATCCCAGTGAATCATATTGGTGAGGGGAAATAATTTACCTCTAGGAATATCAAAATAAAATACATTCAACCTTTGAATATATATTTGAGGTGCAATTTTGCTATTGTTGTCCAGGCTGAAGTGCAATGGCGATTGAATATATATTCAACCGTTGAATTTATTTATTTATATGTATATATATATTTTATTTATAAGTATATATACATGCTGTATATATATTTTATTGAGACAGAATCTTGCTCTGTCGCCCAAGCTGGAGTGCAGTGGTGCAATCTTGGCTCATTGCAACCCCCACCTTTTGGGTTCAAGCAATTCTCCTGCTTCAGCCTCCCAAGTAGTTGGAATTACAGGGGCCCTCCACTGCACTTGGCTAATTTTTGTATTTTTAGTAGAGACGTGGTTGCACCATCTTGATCTGGCTGGTCTTGAACTCCTGACTTTTTGATACACCCGCCTTGGCCTCCCAAAGTGATAGAATTACAGGTGTGAGCCACCATGCTTAGCCTATAAATATATTTTTAAGAACACAGAGAAACATTCACAAATGCAAAGATGAAAATTATTTTCAGCTACTGGAGAACCTATGCTGAACACAATTCAACATATATTTGTTATTTACAATTCTATAATAGGAAAAAATAGCATTATGAGGATAACTGAGCCTTAGATTGAATGAATAAATGAGTGAATGAATGAATGAATGAAAGGCAGAGTGGTGGCTCAGCAGGATGCTTATGTAAGTTAATGTCATGCATAGATCCTGGGCTAAGGTGGAGAATCCAAGAAAGTTGTCCATACTAAATGTGCAGTTTGGATAGACAAACTTATCTCCATTAAGTCTGGCACCTGCTTTCTCTCTCTTCTTTCTAAGTGTCCAAAAATGTAGTGGAAAATATGTTAAAAGCTGCTAAATATCTTTCTGAATACCTAGGTAATTTGAATTGTTAGAGAATATTGTATATGACACACGAACATAATGTAACAATCTAGAAAAGATTCAGGAAAAGGCAATGGACATTGGGCTAAAACAAAGATAATCTGAATAAACTACAGACATTAGTTAATAATAGTACATGTATATTGGTTCATGAATCATACTAAATAGGCTATACTAATGTAAGATATTAATAGGAGAAACTATAAGTGAGATATATGGAGGCATTCTGTACTACCTTTTTAATTTTTCAGTAGATTTAAAACTGTTTTTAAAAATTGAAACTGTTCTAAGACATAAAATTTTTCTAAGATTATGCAATTTTTGTAATTATGAACTATGACACATACTTAGCTAAAACGTTCCCATAAATCAAATCATTGACCTAATATAGCAGAGCAAAATTTTGAAATACTTTAACCACAACCAAATATAAAAATGCTTACAATAATAATAACAGTAATCATTATTATCATTATTAAGGTCATAATAGAAGAAAGTAAAACTAGTGCTGAGTCACACCTGAGAATTCAAGTGAGAGTAAAAAAAAGTTTGTTAATACTAAATGGACGGTGCTATTTCTGTACTTTCTTACAGAAAACTAAACTAAACAAAACAAACCCACAAACAATCTCAATGCTTAAGCCTAAAATTATTTGCTATGTCAAATAGGATCCTATGTATTGAAGGCAGAGAGATTAAACATATTCCAATATGTGGGAAAATCTCTCAACACTTGTTTTCAGCTTCAATAATAAAAACTAGTTTATAGTAGTAAAACATCTTTTATATGTGGATATACAATGCTGAGGAAGAAATCCTGTCAATAACGTTTCTCTTACTGCCTAATTTGATTCAAATGAATTAGATGATACAAATTTATATAGCAGATAGTGCATGAGTGTGAGATGGCAGAGTAGGAACACAGTATGAATATGGATCTTTGCAATTTGAAAATCTTCTTTGAAATGAAATTATAAAATTTTACCATGGAATGTCTACTTTCTACCAGGGACTTTGAAAAATGTATTACAACAAAAAATTGGAGTTATGGTGCTCATTTTGAATATTGTGCAGGTTTACAACTTGACTCAATGGCATCAAGCCCTGTAAATACCTTATCTATGTTCCATTACCACATCCTAGGGTTCACCTGCATTTATGTAATGAGCTTCCCATTATGCCAAGAGGTTTCTATTTCAACTACCTGGTCCTTCTTCCTTCTTCCTAAAAGTATCTCTGGTTCTGAGACATACAGTTTAATAGAATTTCATAAGTCAAGTTCAAAAATGAAAGAGGTTGTAATTCCTTCTTTTTATCTCTGATTTTATTTATTTGAATCTTGTATCTTTTATTCTTAGGTGAAAGTTTGTTGATTTTTTTTACCTTTTCAAAAAATTTATTCTTCTTAAATTTTGTATTGCTTGTTTAGTCTCTATGTTATTTATGTCTGCTCTGATCTTTATTATTTCCTTCCTTCTATTAATTTTGGTTTTAATTTGCTCATTTTTTTCTTAACCACAATTAACCACCATTAATTGTGGTTATTTTATTTTGGATATTTTAGATTTTTTTCTTTAACTCATGTAGGCATTTGTTGATATGAAATTCCCTTTCAGAATAGCCCTTGCTGTATCTCATAAGTTTTGGCATTTTCTGTTTCCATTTCAATTTGTCTCAATAAATTTTTTAGTTTTATTATTAATTATTTCATTGGCACATTGGTTCAACAGCATTTAGTTTAATTTCTATGTATTTCTAAATTTTACAAAATTCTGTTTTTGTTTTCTAGTTTTAAATCATTGTGGTCAGAAAATATACTTGACATGATTTCAACCTTCTTAAATTTATTAAGATTTGTTTTGTGGCCTGTTATATGATCTTTCCATAAGAATATGCCATGTACACTTTAGAGAAATGTGAATTCTACTGCTATTGGATGAAATGTTCTGTAAATATTTCTCAATTCTGTTTCATCTAGAGTGTAATATGCATTCAATATTTATTTGTGGATTTTTCTATCTGGATAAATTACCTCTGTCATTTTCTTGTTTTCTAGGTTATTTCTTTCTTTTTTTGCTTTCTTTTTCTATTACTCTCTTCCTTTGGAAAAAAAGACTCTTTCTTTTTTTTTATTTATTTTTCCTTTACTTTCTTCCTTTGAAATTAAGTGGCTTTCTTTACTAGTGTGTTTTTATTTATTGCTTTTTGTTTTTATCATATCTATTTTAAGTTTTTGCTTTATGGTTACCACCAATTAAAAAAAAAATCTTATATTATTTTAAGTTGCTAATAGCTTAACTTTGATTGCAAAAAATAAAAGAGTTCGATTTTAATCTCAATCCAGATCCCTCTCAAACTTTTGAATTTATGGTGTCACAATTTATATTTTTTATACTGCCTTTCCCTTCACAAGTTACTGTAATTATATTATACGTAATAGTTTTTATTTGAAACATTGCACTAAATTCATAAGTGATTAACACCTCATTGCCGTTTTGAACTAATCTGAATTTGACTGTGTACTTGCTTTTACCTATAAGTTTTATACTTTGAAATGTTTTTAATATTTCTCAATAGTTTTCCTTTCTTTCACCTTGAATAACTTCCTAGGTATTTTTTGTAAGACGATTTTGGTCATGATAAATTCTCTCAGCTTTTGTTTGGGAAAATTGTTTTCAGTTCTTCATCTGTAAAGGACTGACTTTCTGGATAAAGTATTCTTAATTGGTCGTGTTTTAGCTTCAGCACTTTGAAATCTATTGTTTCACTTTCTCTTTGCCTGTAAAGTTTCTACTAAGAAATCTGTGATAGCCATATTGGCATTTCCTTCTCTGTGGTGTATCTTATATCTTGCTGCTTTTCAAATTTTTTTTGTCTTTGATTTTTGGTAGTTTGAGTATTAGATGTATTAATACTTCACTTAGTGCTAAATCTGATTGGAACATCTTCACTTCTTACAATTGAGTGTTTGCATTTATGCTCAAAATAGAAACATTTTAGCCATTATTTCTTTAAATATACCTTATACATCTTTTAATATACCTTATACATCTTTTTTAATATACCTTATTAAATAATATACCTTATTTTTTAATATACCTTATACATCTTTATACATCTTTAAATATACCTTATACATCTTTTAATCTTTAAATATACCTTGTATATATTTCTTCTAATTATGGAACTCTTACTATGTAAGTATCCTTTTCTTTTAAAAAATTTTTGGTCATCTGAATGGATAATATCAAACATTTTATCTTCTGGCTCACTCATTCTTCCTTCTGCTTGACTAAGTGTCCTGTTGAAGCTTTCTGTTGACATTTTTAGTTCAATTATTGTATTTTTACCTTTAGAATTTCTATCTGGAAAAGGGGGCATTATAACTGTTGTTACAGAAGTACAAAAAACAATAAGAGAAAATTTGAACATTTATATGCCAACAAATTGGATAATCTAGAAGAAATGGATAAGTTCCCAGAAATGTACCACCAACTAATATCAAATCATGAAGAAATATTAAATCCTAATTTACCAATATTGAGTGGAAAGGTTGATTTTGTAGTGAAAAGTCACTCATCAAAGAAATCCCAAACTTGAAGTCTTTAATGCTGGATTCTACTGAACATTTAAAGAATAATTAATGTCAATTCTATTCTATTCTTTCAAAAAATTTTAGAGGAGGAAATATTTTCAAAATCATTATTTGAGGCCAGTATTACTGTAATATTAAAAACAGACAAGGACACACACTCATATACACAGAGAAACAAATACACAAATCCAGGCTAATAGTCCTGTATCTTCAACCAATACTAGTAAACCAACTTATACAACACAATAAAAAGATTAGTCACATAATCAAGTTGGCTTCATCCAACTTTATTCAAAATATGCAAGTCAATCACCCAAACAGAATCAAAAACAAAAACCATATATTATTTTAATAAATGCAGAAAAATAATTTGGCAAAAATTAGCATTTCTTTAAAATAAAACACTCAATGAATACATATAGAGAGAAGGTATCTCAATACAATAAAGGGTCTATATAACAAGCCCACAGCTAATAATCCATCAAACAAAGTAAAGTTGAAAGCCTTTCTTCTAAGATCTGTAGCAAGACAATTATCTCACTCCATCACTTCTATTCAACATTGTACTACAAGTCCTAGCTAGAGCAACTATAAAAGATAAATAAATAAAGACATCCAAATTGGAGAAAGAGAAGTTAATTATCTCTGTTTGCAAATGACATGATCTTATATAGAGAAAACTAAAGACTTCACTACCACCTGTTAGAACTGGAAAACAAATTCAGTAAAGTCATATGGTACATAATCCACACACACAAATCAGTATCATATGTATATACTGATTGTTAACTGTCTGAAAAGAAAATCAGGAAAACAGTCTCTTTTTCAATAACTACAAAGTATAGTTAATAATAGATTTACTCAAGGAGGTTAAAGATTTCTTCACTGAAAATTATAAAACATTGATGAGAGAAATGGAAAAGGAAACAATTATATAGAAAGATGTTCTGCATTCATGGATTAGAAGAATTAATGTTATTAAAATGTCTGTGCTACCAAGATAATTGTAGACTTAATTAAATCCATATTAAAATTCCAATGACATTATACATGGAAATAGAAAAATAATTTCCAAAGTATGTTTGGAAACTCAAATTTTCCAAAATAGCCAAAGCAATCTAGAGTTAAAAGAGCAAAATTAAAGATGTTACACCACCTGATATCAAAATATACTACAAAGTTAAAGAAGCCAAAACAGCATGCTACTGTCATTAAAACAGTCTCCAGACTCATAGACCCATTGGACAGAAGAGAGAGCCACATAAAAACTTATACATGTAAAGTGAACTGATTTTCAACATAGATGTCAAAAACAGGCACTGGAGAAAGGACCATGTCTTACGTAAATGGTGCTGGACAAACAGATATTCATATATGGAAGAAATTATACCCTTGTCTCTGGTCATACACAAAAATCAACTCAAAATGGATTAAATGCTTAAATTTAAGACACGAAAAAATAAACTTCTAGAAGAAAACCTAGAGAAAAATGTTCAAGACATATATTTGGACCATGGCTTTTTGGATTTATCCTCAAAAGCACAGAAAACAAAAATAAAACAAACAAATGGTATTATATCAAACTAAAAAGTGTCTACATATTACAGAAACCAATAGAGTCCAGAAATGACCTAGGGAATGGGAGAATAGCTTTGCAAATCACACATCAAAGAAGGACTAATTTACAAAACACATAAAGAAAAATGTACAACAAAGGAAATAACCGTACTAAAAATGGACAAAGGACATAAATAGGCATTTCTCAAAATAAGGCATACAAATTACCAACAGATCCATGAAAAACTGTTCAACATTTCTAATTATCAACCAAGGTTACAAGGAGGTGAAGAAAATGAAACCTTAGTGCCCTGTTGGCGATATTCTAAATTAAGAAGGCAACTGTGTAAAATAGTTTGGAAAAGTCTAAAAAAAAAATCTAGAAGTAGAATTACCATATAATCCAAAAATCATACTACTGGGTCTATATCCCCCAAATTGAAATCACTTTGCCAAACAGCTATTTGCACTTCCATGTTTATTTAAGCATTTTTTACAATAGCCAAGATATAGAAACAACCTAAGTGTCAATTAATGAATGAATATAATTTTAAACTGTGATGTGTGTGTATATATATGCATATATGTACATGTGTGCATATACACACATACATATATACATATATAGACACACATGCACACATAAACAGACACATGTGTATTCACCTATTTTTGAAAGAACAGGAAACTCAGTCATTTGCAGCAACATGGACAAACCTAGAAAACATTATGTAAAGTGAAATAAGCTAGGCATAGACAAATATCCTATGATCTCACTCATATGTAGAATCTTAAAAAGATGAATTTATTGAAGTAAGGAGTAGAAAGGTGGCTATCACTGGCTGTTGTGGAAGGTTGAGAGGAGAAAGAGGAGAAGTTAGTCAATGTGTTCAAATTTACAGTTAGACGGAAATAAGGTCTTGGATTCTGTTGCACAGTAGAGTGGCTATATTTAATATTGTATTATATATTTCAAAATACCTGGAAGAGAAGATTTTTAATGTTTTTTCCCACAAATCAATAGTTAATGTTTGAGGTATTGAAGAATATGCCAATTACCTGATTTGATCATTACAAAATGCATACAGGTATCAAAACCACATTGTAACCCATAAATGTGTACAATTATTATTGACAGAAATAAAGTAAAACTTTTAAAAATGAGAGATAAATTGGTGGGTCAATATTCCAGCAACACTGAGTCTCATTTGCCTATAGTAGTAAGTTACTCCTTAAAGTTTGTTTTCTTGCTTTCTAGTCTCATTTCCCTCAATCTTGGTGCATCTTGGGATCAACACCTACATAAACTAATTGAACCATAGCTCGTACTTTGCAGTCTGTTTTTGTTTTTTTTTTTTTTTTGGAAGGGACACAAACTTAGATATATTTGTACTCCCTAAATGTGATAAGATGATTTGGACTTTTAAACATATTTCAATGTATGCTATAATAGTGAATGCAATGTATTTTACATAGGATTTACATAAGACTTACTTATAGAAAAAAATAACTGAAAATCTATGATAACATTGACAAAAGTGATCTCAGAATAGTAAAGAAAGTAAACACTAAATCTAATTTCAAACTGATTTAAATTAGTCTGTTACTCTCCTATACTACTTCTTCTTAGTTATTCTCTCTTACATATTTTTTTTGCTTACCAATGAATTATTCAAAATATATGAAGACAAAAAAAAGGCTTTAATGATAAAGGGCTTTTAAGTTTTTCCCCTCTTTAACAGAAGGATACATGTACAGAAGCGACACAAGAAATTCAAATCAAATTGTAGTTATATTTTTGTACCCATAGAAAAAAATGTATTTTATAGAACAACAATACATGTTTATTTGTCATATTTTATTCAAAGGATTACTTTATCATCCTCTGTTTACTTTTCTGTTATTAATGATAACGTTTGCTTCCTTTGAAAATGTTTTTATATTCAACACTTGTGGCTTATATTTTATACGTAGTTTCGATATGAACAGTAGAAAGTATCAATATATCCAAAGGACTATAAATCATTCTACTATAAGGACACATGTACACGAATGTTCATTGCAGCACTGTTTACAATAGCAAAGACCTGGAATCAACCCAAATGCCCATTGATAATAGACTGGATTGGAAAAATGTGGCACATATACACCATGGAATATTATGCAGCAATCAGAAATGACGAGTTTGTGTCGTTTGTAGGGACATGGATGAATCTGGAGAATATCATTCTCAGCAAACTGACACAAGAGCAGAAAATAAAACACCGCATATTCTCACTCATAGGCGGGTGATGAAAATTGAGAACACATGGACACAGGGAGGGGAGTACTAAACACTGAGGTCTATTGGGGGGAAAAGGGGAGGGCCAGTGGGAGGGGGAGGTGGGGAGGGATAGCCTGGGGAGAAATGCCAAATGTGGGTGAAGGGGAGAAAGGAAGCAAAACACACTGCCATGTGTGTACCTACGCAACTGTCTTGCATGTTCTGCTCATGTACCCCAAAACCTAAAATGCAATAAAAAAATTAAAAAATAAATAAAATAAAATATCCACTGGAAAAAAAAAGAAAGTATCAAATAAAGTTAGAAGTAAAATACTGTTTTAGCAAAGCAGACTTTTTTTCATAATTTCTAGAAAATAATTCATTTAGAAAGAGGAATATTCATCAAAAATATGCTGAAAGTCAGCATATGTTACCTTCGTGTTTCCAAAGGAAAAAAGTAAAATACATGAACACAAAGTATGATGAAGCAGAGCTGAGCCACACCACAGGCTTCTCTACCTGGAGGCACTGCCACAAGCCTCACTCCTCAGACCAGTGACAACAGAGATGATGGTTTCTAATTATCAGCGGACCAAGAGTTGTTTTGATTTTTGTTTTAATATCTCCCCTTGTGAGGTTTAAACAGAAAAAAAATGACAAAAATGGTAACTCCTGGTATTATTTAATTTTCTGGTAATTCTGTATAAATAACAAAATACCTCAGCCTGTTTGCCATATTTGTTCTGACTGATATAATTGACAAAGTGGCAACATCAGTAAGTCAGCTCACTTACTACCTGTGGAGAGTTGCTAAATATCAGACAAGCTCACCTGAAAATAAAAATACTGAAAAAAATGTATATGACAGCATTAAAATTGCCAATGCTTGCATTTTCTCTGTCATTAATCCTCTTTTGAGTCGTTGTCTCTTATACTTTGCAATATTATGAGTTCTGGGACATAAAAACTTAGCAAGGTCTGTAACTCATTTCCTCTCACTTGCAGTGATGCCTGTAAAAAATGAACAACCTCAAACAAATCTTGTAGTAAAAATGTCAAAAAGCAGAACTTATAAACACACAAATGGATTTTATGGCATGAAGTGGAGAGTTCTTATCTACAAAGATGTTTTGGGCTGAACAGATCTGGTCTTTCTAGTGTGCTTCTTGAAATTACTCTTGAAGTTTTGGGATCCATGGGGTTGGGATTATTGGATTGTTAGAGAAAAGGGTCAGTTACATATGCTGATTATTAAATGAGTTATAAAATAAAGATTTTATTTAACCAAATGGGTGACCCTGTGAAGCAATGATCCATTCTACCTTAATCAAAACCCTCCCACATATTAAATCTGAGACCAAGAAGCATTCCAATATGATTGAGCAAGGAACTTCAAGGACAGCTGCACACCAGGGTCTCAGATTTCTCCAAGGGAAATGCTTCACCTGTTTGTTTCTTATATCACTAGCAAACTTGACATTGGCTTCAATTATAAGATCTATAATTCCTGTGAGTCATATCTGAAGATTCAATTTCATGTGTTACCATGTTCTAATTTTAGGTAAGATATTTTGTTCTACCATAGCATGAGATACATGGGACTTCAGAATTCTTGGTCCAAAAATAGGTAACTGTTAATCATTTGCTGATAATAGGATTTTTGAGTGCTAAAAACTGCTAAGTACTCTTCTAGGAAAAGTTGTAACTTCATGATATTTAAAATTAAGTGACTAAGTTATTTAGTAAACATGCAAATGAAGTAGTGCTAAAAAGTAATGAGGGAGTAGGAAGTGCTATCCAATTCAAGGGAGGGCTAATTATAAAATAGATGTTTGGCTAAAGTTCTGAATAGATTGAAAAAATAATGTTTCTTCCGGGCAACAGAATTTTGGGTAGGAAAAAGAAGAGTTCATCAACTGAGGTGGAAATGAGTTTATTGCATGTGTCTGACGAATAAAAAAGAATTCCGATGTCTTAAACTGGATTCACTCCAAATCAAAACCTGAGATAAAGATGTACATGCAGTAATATTATTTTTGAAAATGAGCCATTTGTCAAGAGTGGGAGGCAGAAAAGAGTGAAATACACAAGTAGGAAATGTTACTTCAAGCTCTTAGTAAGCTGACCCCTTCTGTAGGAAAAAGAGACTTAATTCTATGGGGACCACCTGAGGGGTCACGTAAAATTGATTTCAGAATCTTCCCCTTACGGAACATAGAAGAAGCAATTTAATCTATCAGTAGCTGTAGATTATTGGTCGAGATTCACAAGGGTTAACACTCACATGTTTGGGTTTGTAAATACACAGAATAGGTAAGACATTTTACATGAAAGTAGAAGAGAAGCCACTTGGGCAGATAGCAATAGACAGGTGGTAAATCCTAGGCAGATGCTCTGTGTCTGGATGCAATTGTTTGTTGAGGTGATGGCAAAAGCATAAAGGTGAGCTGGAAGTTTGGATAGGATGTAAGAAGTTCCTCTTAACCAGTGTCCAGTACACTCCACCCTTTGCAATAATCACTTCAGTCCTAATACACTCCACCCTTTGCACTAATCATCTTCAGTTCTTCTGTGTTTAAATTCCAGTACATTCTAGAGCCTTCAAGATTGTGGCATGCCTCATTCTCTAGAAAATATTTAAGGAACAAAGTTAAGTGTAATAAGCGTAAATGGTTTCTAAGACAATATTTAATATTCATCCACTTCGGAATTTCCTCATCTTTGTCCAACTCTTCAAGATGTATAGATTTCTGGCAAAATGGGCTGGCTCTGACCCTTTTAACTAAGGAGTAGGAATCTTTAGTTGCCTTGTTCTTGTTAAGGTTGTTATTACAATTATTCGTTTACAGTTATCACTGGGCGTGAAACATCCAAGAACACCCTAGACAATACCTTGATGTACTCCTTCCTACTAGCATTGTGTAGTAGCAATCTCAGTACCATCTGGATACAGTTCAGTCCCTTTCTCAGTGGTAGGATTTTCCAGTGTTGGTCTGAAAAGTGGGTATAGATCTCAATTCTTAATGTGACAGCTAAGTTAGACACTTACTCAGCAGGTTTCAATTTTTTCTGGTTTGAGAAATCAATTAACACCTTAATTAGCTCCCATCTGTCTTAATGTTGGTAATATTCTGATCTATTAGTCATTAATGCAGATCCTTGTGAGTAAATGCACCTTGTTGACTTTCTAATCGTGATGCTCATTATGATATTTACCTTGAAATTATTCCTGATAATAAGCTTTGACCTCCTGGCATTTTCAATTACAGAATCCAAGCCCGGTGGTCCTAGAAAGCCCAACTCTATTGTAGTATCTTTTAATGTCAGCTTTGGCCTAGAGAAGGAGACACACCTGGGCTTCTCAGAGATGTCAGTGTATACCTTAGCAGTTTATTTTTTATTTTTTCTAAAAGAAATACAATAATTTTTTGTTCTCCAAAGTTTTACTTTCCAGTTTTAGTTACTTGTGATCAACCACAGTCTGAGAATATTTAATAGAACATTCCAGAAATAATTCATAAATTTTAAATTGTGCACTATTTTGAATAGCATGATGAAATCTCATGGTATTTCACTCTGTCCCACTGGGGATGTGAATCATGCCTTTTCCCAGTGTGTCCACTCTGTGGACACTACCCTCTCATTAGTCGTGAAGTAGCCATTTTACTTATTAGATTAAAAATAGCGATAGTATACATGAGCCATGTTGTCAAACATCTACTGGAAGTCTTAGAACATGTCTTCCAAGAAAAAAGGGGAATTTTTATATCCTCTGATATTTCCCATAAAAAAGACTTCACTGGTAGAGTTTCTAATCTCAAATATTGGATTTCTTCGATTTTTCTCATCTACCTGCATCTTCTGAATTTGTTCTGAATATTCTATTTCATCCACCACAGACAATCATTGTTTTTAAAAGGTAAGAGTAATTCTAAGCATTGTCTACAGGTGTCCTTGCCAGAACATTAAGCATTGAGTCACAGTGGCATGCTCCTATGTCAATAATGAGGCAGATATTTTGTAATCCTGGTCCATATCTTAACTTCCAGCATTCCAACATATGCTCCCTAATATTTTTCAATACTTTTCAGTCATATCTTTTAGTTACTTGGATGTGCTTGTCTTTTTTCTCCTGGAAAAATTACTATATTATCTTGCCTTTGCTCTGTTTCACTCACCTCTACTTAGAGATTAGGAAACTATGACAGGAGATAGGGTCAGATATTGAATAATCTAAGCATCATCCTTCAAGGCACCTGAACCAAATGAAGCCTTTACCAGAGCTCTATGTGAGAACAGGATTTGATATGGGAAGGGAGATATTTATTCCAAACTAGATATTGAATATGACTGTGGAAATTCAATAATCTCAGGGTTTTTCAGATAATTGTGCACATTCTGGGTCCCTAGGTCTTTCTTTTCTACAAACCTGGGCTCTTCTCTGGCATAGGAGACATAAGGGAATTAAATACTCAGTGTCCATTGTTTAACTTTTATATTTAAATGTGGAGCCTGATTTTCATCAATATCTGTTCTACTCTGCCAGGATGACTTTATGGTATGCCTTCAGTTAATAGCTGGCTAATTTAAGCCCGTAATTATTTTTTTTTTTGACTGCTAAAACTGTAAACTAAGCACGATGAATTGCACAGTATTTAATATTACTATTGCTCTCATATTGATAATGTGTGTTGTTACTAAACAAACCAATGCTTCATGTTCTGTTTGTACCAAATTCTAATGTATCTCCTATAAACATCTTAATTACAATGCTATTACATGACAGGAATGATTGCTTCACTTACCACTGTCAATGAGAAGTTTATTGGAGATCGGAGCAAACAATAAGGGCCACTGCTGTCACTAATTGTCTTAGTTTGGGTTACCTGAAAAAAGAAAAAAAAAAAAAAAGAGCTGCTAAAAGCATTTGAATGCATCTGAAGCAAGAGCAAGAGGCCAGGGAAAGTGCAATAGTGAGAGACAGAAGAAAGAAAAGCCAATCAAAGGCTGAGTGACTTTATTCATTACCATAGTTGAGAGTTAAGCAGTTAATGCATAAACCTGTTAGTTACCTTGGACGAGCAGTGTAAAATATACCTGATAGTTGTCCAATAGAGTGAGTGTAATTGAAAAAAGTTGAACAAGTAGAAAATGAGGTTAGAAAGATAAGCACGAATGAGATCCCATGATACCTTGGACTTTGGATTTCATTAGAGTTTAATGGGAACTCTCTGTTGGGGTGATGTCAGAAGAAAAATAACAAGGTCTTTCTAAAAGATGCCTGTTGATGTTATGTGGAGAAGAAAGGGTAGTGGTAGGGAGACTAATAGAAACCTGTGTAAGTACTCCAAACAAAAAGTGGCTAGTGGTGGCGGTGGATCCAGTGAAGATATATATATATATTGAGATGGAGTTGTCTCACTCTGCTGTGCCAGCTGGAGTACAATGGCATGATCTTGGCTCCTGCAACCTCTACCTCCCAGTTCAAGAGATTCTCCTGTCTCAGCCTCCCTAGTAGCTGAAACTTCAGGTGTGCACCACCATGCCCAGCCAATTTGTGTATATATTTTTTAATAGAGACACGGTTTCACCATGCTGACCAGGCTGTTCTTGAACTCCTGACCTTGTGATCTGCTCAGCTCGACCTCCAAAAGTGCTGGGATTACAGGCTTGAGCCACCATGCCTGTCCCGTGAAGCTCTTCTTAATACAGAATGAATTTTAAAAGTAGGTTCAACATGTGATATGTAGAGAAAGTAAGGCATGAAGATGACTCTGAAGTTTTTGTTTATGCTTATTTCCCTTTGATTAAGTAGGCGATTTTTAGAGTGATTTACTAGTACGGAAAAGACTGGCAGGCATATGGGATTGCTGAAATTGATGTTTTGCTTTGGACATGTGAAAGATGCTTGTTTGATTGGCACCCGAGTACAAATGTTAGGTGGAAAGTTGATACAAACGTAAGGCTCAGGGCCAAATGGAGACCAGCTATATAAATTCAGGAGTAATTAATCAATAGATGTTACTTAAAGCCATAGGAAACTCACTAAGAATGTAGTGAGTCATAGGGAGAAAATAATTTCTAAGCATGTCTTAAATAACTCTAGTTTACTAATTGGAAAGAAATTCTAATACTTAGAGACTGAAGAGAATGACGAGAGAAGAAATAGTTAGTAAATTGTATGGAAAACGAGAAGACTTTTATGACTCAGAAAACAAGTGAAGAAAATGGTTAATGAGAGAGGCACCTATCACCTTTTTCAAATGTTGCTGAAAGGTTCCAAGTTTACTTTAGGAATTTAAAAATGGTGAGATTGACAAGAATGGTTTCAGTGGTTTGACCTTGATGAATCTTTAATTGCAGAGGTACAGCAAGAATAAGATAATAGTCAATAACAGTGAATATATGTATGTATATATGTATTTGTGTGTATACATTTGTCTATATGTATATACAGATAATTTTAAAGGTTTTCTTTAATACACAGGGACAAGTAAATAAGGAATTTGCATAATTTTAAATTTGATTAGTATGCCTCAAGTTAAATAGTGATAGAACTGATCTAATACATTATTTAAATATGCCATGGCATGAAAAAGAAGAAATAAATACCAAAGGGAATACATTGATTTGCTAAGTTAGAATAGGATTCAGTGTACCAAAAGAAGATGTGACCTTAGATATAAACACTGGCTATGTATTCATTGTGAGGAAAGGAAAAGAATGGTTGACTCTATAGGTTCCAGTGGATTGCTTCTTTTGGTGGTGTTGGACCAGGAATTCACTTCTAAATTGTACTATACTCTCAGTAAAATAATAATATTAGCTTAAAATAAAAGGTGAAGAAATTTTCTCACCGAGCAGTTATGTGATTTGGCTAGGAAAGGTAATAGGCTTACCAAGAAGTCCTGAGCATGCACTCAATGCTTCCGATCATAAATTTAAAGCGAGACTGGTTCATACCATTGTGTGTGCATATGTGTGTGTGTAAGCAAAGCTGGTTGCTTTCACATTCACTGACGCAGTTAGAAGGTTACATAGAAATAGTTTTTTCCGGGTATGGGATTTACTCAGGTTAAGCATGGAAATAAAATTGATGTTATCTGACAGAAAGTAATTATGTTAATATACCATGAATTCTAAGCTGGGTAAGAAGGGGAGGATGAAGAATGGCAAAGGTAATAGAGTTAAGGAACTGGAGTTTAAGATGAAGTCAAAGTTTTTTTGTTTGTTTCAAGTGGGAAAAGTAAGAGACATAAGTTTCAAAAATAGAAATTGTAAATCATAGCAGAGAATGTACGAATCTAAATTTCTGGAGATGGTGCAGTAATTAGCAATGATAAACACTAAAGTATAAGAGCACTAGACTATGAGGTTTGGAAGAATAAAATTGTATAATTGATGAAGAGCTCAAAGAGTCAGAAGTCCCAAGAGGTATATAAATGGCACATATGTGAAGCAGACCTTATATGTCTCATTTTATATTTTCTGTCTGTTTAGTTTCACAGGGAAAACATGAAATTACTATTTCTTTATTTGTTGAATCCACTATGATAAATAGCAAAAATGACTACAAATTATTTCATTTATCAAAAAGTAAAGTCTATTTCTGTATCTTTTAAATTGGTATGGATTATGTGAATTGCTGTGGCCAATGGGAAATTAGCAAACATTGAAAGCATAGACTTGGAAAGCACTTGAGCATTTGGGTTTGCTATATGTGTAGTGTTTTGACCTTTCAACTTCCATGTGAAGAAGCCCAGACTATCCTTCTGAATAATAAAAAACAAGGAGCAGTCTCTTCCAAATTGCCATGAACCTGCTTACTGTCAGTCATGTGATCCAGTTCACCACAAATCATTAAGTTTTTCACTGACAGCAGAAAACAGTTAAGACCTTCCAACAAACCCACAGAATTAGGAACCACATACATAATTATTGGCTTAAGCCACTGACAGTTATGAAGTAGTTTGTTATAAGGCAATAGGTAACGGAGAAAGATATTGTGCTTACAAATGGTGTTTACTTTTGAAAGGAAGATAGTGAAGACCAGAAAAAGCAGGGAAGAACTAGTAGGTGAAGCTAGAAAAAAAAAAAAACAGTGAATAACCTGTAAATGAAGGCTAAAAAATCAGTGAGAAAATTTGTATGATAAGAAGGAAAAAAAAGGATAACTCTTGTTGTTTTGCAGTAAAACAGCTGGCAAAACTATCACACCCTCTAACTTTACAGTATTTTACATGTATGTAATGAAACTATTTAGCACGACATTAATATTGGATGTATTTGGGGGAAGGGTATGGGTAACTTGATTCTTTAGATCTGAGGAATTGTATCCAAGTCTGCCTTCTAGACATTTTAGATCACTTTTTTTTTTTTGCCCCCTGAAACAAGGGTTTGCTCTGTTGCCCAGGGTGGAGTGCAGTGGTGCCATCATAGGTGACTACAGCATTGACTTGGCCTCAAGCAATCTTTCCTCATTAGCTTCCCAAGTAGCTGGGACTCCAGGTGTATATCACCATGGCTTGCTATTTGTGTGTATGTGTGTGCGTGTGTGTGTGTAGATAGGGTCTCCCCATATTGCCCAGCCTGGTCTCACACTCTTGATCTCAAGGGATCCTACCACCTTGGCCTCCAAAATTGCTGGGATTACAGTTGGTGAACCATTATACCTAACTAGAATCTTGTATTTTAACCCTAAGAGCAGAATTACATGAAACATTCTGGATTCCTGGAGTATGAGTGAGCACACTTTTTATGTGACAGAAATGTAAACAAATTGCAGCCAGAGGAGAATTGTGATTGAATACCAAATGCTCATAAATTCTTCCCTTCCTATGAAGGTAGGGCATTTTCCATTTCTTGAACCTGAAACAGTCACGTGACTTTCTTTTGGAGTGTGACTTTTTAGTAAATGTAACACAAGCAAAGACTTGGTAAGTGCTTGTATGTTGGAATAGACTTCTCTTGCAGCTTTTGTAAATGTGCAATCAGTATCTGAAGAAATTCAGAGTAGTTTGCTGAATGACAAAAGAAATAATAAAACCCAGGTGTCTCTGTCACTCTGTCTCAAATAGCCTGTGAGAGCCACACATGTGAATGAGGATACCCTTGATTGTCTTGGATGCAAGATGACCCATCAGTTGATAGCAAATATATACATCTGGACAAACCCCACAGCTATCAGCTGACCTGTCCCAGACTCAAGAATCAAGTAATCTTTTGTTCATGTTCATTTGAGCCAAAAGTTTCAACTTAACCAATTTTATTTATTTATTTTCAAATGCATGAAATAGAGGAGACAAAGAACAGCTGATATTTACTGATATACCTGTGCAATGATTAAATGGTTAATGTTGAAACCACTAAATTTTGAGATGCTTCCTTAAGCAAGGAAATAACTAAAAATCTTTTCCCTCTAGAGATCACTTTGCTGTCAGTGGGCTTTGAAACCACCACTGTATTTTATCCAATCGTAGTGATATAAGAACATTCTCATAATATGGTAAATGACATTGTCTTTTTGATTTACCACAATGATACACACTTAAGAGAAAACTAAACTGAAAACATAATTATATCAATGTGTAGGAAGCTTTTATTTTATATTTTTAAGAAATCCATCTGGCACTATTCTGTATTATATGAGTTATATTTTGGTAAAAATTGTTTTTAGTATAAGCTTCTAAGATCTGATTATACACATATAATTATCTATCAGCTTTTTCTTACAACATGCTCAGTCGACTTTCATAGTAGAGATACATCTTATCCAAAACATATACATTAAGGATTTGTAGTATTACTGTATGTAGTCATTAAGAATGGCTTACAACCTTTTGAAGTGACTTAATTCATTATATTTATGCCTATAATTTTAACAAAATGTATAAAAAAGAAGACCTCATGGTAGTTCATGTTCTAGGTATTTTACAAGAAACAATAAGGGACATAATATAGATATGTTGCCTCATTATTCAAAAAATTAAAAACATTTATCAGACTCACTAGAATTTACTGATCCAAACTCCTCTAACAATTAGACTTTGAATAGTCAATGAGAATGTATTTCTTCTCCTTTTCCAGCTATTCACAGAATATGTTATCAATTTTCTGTTACTCTCTCTCCCTAGAGAAACAAATATTATTTTGATTCTATAGAGAAAATAAAAGAGGTATCCTGAAAAATAAAAGTGGATTTGAGTTTTTTTCTTTCTGTTTAAGAATTCAGACATTAGCGGCACTGAATCTTATCAGATCAATTCCCTGCAAAAGGCTGAAACCTGCAGTGGTCCAGGATCTGTAAACTCTAGATGTGGGAAAATAATGATAAAGGGAAACTACTAAACATTCCCTTACTAAACTGTGCATGTGAAGCATGTCGATTGCCCCTGGTTTTAACTATCTGCACTGTAAATAAGAGCTCTATCAGCCAAGTAGTTAAAGGTGAAAGACTCTCCTATTATCCTTTTAATTCCAATAAAACTATTCAACCAATTTTATTCATTTACACTTTTAAAAATTAGAACCTATGCTTTAGAAACCTTGCTCAAGTTGAAAGCAGAAAAAAAGATCATATCTTTCAAAATTTTCTCTCCAATTTCTACATATTAATTAATCTTATGCACTGAATTTTGAACTATGGAAACAAATTTTATTTTTGTATTTAGTCAAGTAAAAATCCTATGTAAAAGAAAACTCTAGACAGAGTGAAACTCCATCTCAAAACACCAAAAAAAAAAAAAAAAAAAAAAGAAAACTCAGCGAATGTGTACTTGCTATGCAGTTTAATGTTGATTCCAGAACATACCCATTGCACAAGAGGATGGCAAGGCATCCATGTTAGCTAATTGAAATACAATTGAATTTGTAAATTAAGGAAAGTCATGATAATCCAAACCTCACCATTAAAAGGAGACTAAACAGGAAATTTAGGATGAGTTCGGCATGATTTGTTTTACTCTAATCAGAGGAATTGATGCATCAAAAGCTCCTTTTCATTCACACTAGTTGGAGAGAAATGTCCAAATCAAAGTTGTAGCCACACACATTTCCAATCAAATTTCCCTGGTGATAAGAACTTCAGATTACAGTGCTCATGTTGAATGCATGTGAGATTACACATGAATTAGCCTGGAATGCTGACTCATGCCTGGAATCCCACCACTTTGAGAGGTCGAGGTGAGAGGATCGCTTAAGGCCAAAAGTTCAAGACCATTTTAGGCAACCTGGGAAGAACCTATCGCCACAGGAAAAAAAAAAAGATAGTGTGCTTTTGTAGTCCTGGCTACTCAAGAGGCTGAGGCATGAGGCTGGATTGATCCCAGGAGTTCAAGGTTATAGTGAGCTATGACCACACCCCAGCACTCTAGCATGGGTGACAGCATGAGACCCTGTCTCTAAAAGATGAATTTATAATTTAATAATTAAAATACATTAATGAAGGCAAGAAACTCAAATCAGCAAGCACCAACTAGGAAAAAGGTTTGTGGAGGATTTTTGTAGCAGTTTGCCACAAGAACAAGCATAAATGCTGGAAGGGATGGATATGATAAGTACAAAGAGAGTGACTGAAGTCTAAATATTCAAGAGAGGAATTTTCTGAATACAGACAACTTTTCCCATATCTGGCAAACTTGAATCAGAATGATTATTAAGGAAAGATTATGTGATGATTATCTGGCATACATCATTGAATCAACTTCCAAATCTCCTGTGGATCACTTCCAGAAACTAGGACTGAGAAAGAAAAGGTGCTCACACTTCAGATAGTTTCTGTAAAAATTTATTGAACCTAGAAATTTACTTCTGGGTTGGTTTTCCACTTTCAATGTCATCCTAAAGGTCCACGGCCTGCTGTTCATTTTATCTGAAAAGGAGGCTGGGAGTCAATCCTTTCTAAATTTTGAGGCCATTTACAGTTGATGTTATCTTTTGTTCATGTGCGTTTGAGGCCAAAAGTTGCAACTTAACCAATTTTAGTTTATTTATTTTCATATGCATGGAACAGATGAGACAAAGACAACTAATATTTGCTGAGCTTGATTTGACTTTTGATAGGAACCCTATTCTCAGCTCTTACTCTAAAATGTAATAACATATCCATGGTTTCCAAATCCTTGGGGCTTATCTGAATGCATCACTTAAAGTGGAAGAGGTTTCTGAGACTGGGCAATAAAACAAGCTGAAACAGGAATGGAATATTTGAAGACAATATCCAGAACAATTTTTTAATGAATATTTTATATCTGGTATAAAAAAAAGTGTTACGTGTTTGATCCCTCCACTACACTAGGCATTGTAATTTAGTGAACATTCTGATACTTAGATTTTACAAACCTTCCCCATAGTGTCTTTGCAATTTGTGACTCAACTGCATTCACAGATGGAGTGCAAAAACTGAGATCAGATGGTGGATACTGAAAGTACTGCAGAAGGCACAAGTAAATGACAATACAGAAAAAAGGTCAGAATAGAGCATACACTTAAGAGTCTTAAATACTTAAAAATAACACTATGACAAGCCATAAATTTTAAAGAGAAGAAAAAAGTTAGAAAAGTATGTAATTTTAGATTTGACATACTACAAAATATATAATTAGCACATCTAAGCCACAGTTAAAAAAAGAAAACTCACACTACAGAAGGACACAATTGTAGGTGGTTCAAGAAATATATGTTAGGTGGCTCATGCCTGTAATCCCAGCACTTGGGAGGCTGTGGAAGTTGGATCACCTGAGGTCAAGAGTTCAAGACCAGACTGGCCAAAAAGGTGAAACCTCATCTCTACTAAATACAAAAAATTAGCTGGGTATAGTGGCAAGCACCTGTAATCCCGGCTACTTGGTAGGCTGAGGCAGGAGAATCACTGGAACCTGGGAGGTGAAGGTTGCAGTGAGCTGAGATTGTGCCACTACACTCCAGCCTGGGCAATAAGATTGAAACTCTGTCTCAAAAACAAAAAAAGCATTTTTTTAACCTGTTATTAATAAGTAATACCAATTTCATGAAAATGAACAGGATTATCATAATCAAGATCAAATAACATAATGCATCTGATGACACATAAAAATAAATATGCCACATGTTATTCACAACAGATGTTAGAAAATATTTTCAAAAAATTTAATACTTATTAATAAGGAGAAATTAATTCTTTAAAGGTTATCTATTTAGTAGCTTAATAAAATGCTAAATAAAGTAAAAACTTTAGCAGACATATCATTACATTTAATTATTCATTCTACCAACCTTGTCTTGATGGTCCAAGCAAATAAAAATAATAAGTAAAGGCACAATTCAAAAGTTTTAGAAATAAAGATGCAAAACTGTCACAATTTTCAAAGAATGTTTATTTGCATAGTAAACACAAGATGTTTAACAGAGTGATAGAAAACATAAGAATTAAGGTGTCAGACATGCACACGTGTGTTTATTGCAACACTACTTACAATGGCAAAGACTTGAAACCAATCCAAATGCCCTTCACTGATAGACTGAAGAAAGAAAATGTGGCACATATACACCATGGGATACTATACAGCCATAAAAATGAATGAGTTCATGTCCTTTGCATGGACATGGATGAAGGTGGAAGCCATCAATCTCAGTAAACTAACACAGGAACAGAAAACCAGACTCTGGATATTCTCACTCATGAGTGTGAGTTAAACAATGAGAACACAAGGACACAGGGAGGGAAACATCACACATCAGGGCCTGTCAGAGGTCGGCGGGCAAAGGGAGGGAGAATATTAGGACAAGTACCTAATGCATGTGGGGCTTAAAACCCAGATGACAGGTTGATTGGTGCAGCAAACTACCATGGCACATGTATACCTATGTAACAAACCTGCAGGTTCTGCACATGTATCCTAGAACTTAAAGTTAAAAAGAGTAAGATGTCAGAATATAAAATAACAGATAAAAATTAATGGCATACATTCAATTGATTCAGCACAAGATAAAAGGTTACTATGGAGCATAACAGTAAACTCCATAAAGTATAAATTTTTTTAAATATGAAGAAATTTACGGAAAATATAGGAGTCCCTTGTAGTGCACACAGTAACATTCAGAGACACAGAAGAATACCTAATATTTCTAAGTTAATAGACTAATAAAGACATGCTATTAATATCCACAAATAGGTTTGCAAATTCAATTTCAAGAATTTCCACTTTACAACCCAACTGTAAAAGGTAGTTTGAAGACTGAATCTCCTTAATATCCAAGATAATTTGTTAAAGGAGAGCAAAAAAGTAGTATTCTGCAATGAAGTATCAAAACATTGTTAATTCTAGAGCGATGACAAACACTGTGGCACTGACACCCTCATGAAAATGTGTAAATAGATGAGAGGGTCAACAGAGAAGCTCCAGAAATAAAATGTTGCTGACATAACCATTTGGCATAGTGTAAAGGTGGCATTAGATATCAATTTGAAGATGACACAGAAACTGTCAGTGAGAATAATGATGTCGCACATAGAAAAAAAATATTAGTACATCACACAGAAACTCATATATAATTAAGGCTACAAAATAGCTAACATTATATACAAACACACACATACACACAACTATTAGAATATTTGCTTCTCATTAGTGTTTAGAAAGAAAAACAGCATTCTTGCCATCTTAGTAGACATAACATTTCCAGACAAACCATAAATGACATTATTGTATTTTTTTCATGAACGCCATTAAAGAGCTATTGGTGGAAACAAAACTTTAAAAATTAAATAATTAATCTGCAAATAAAGCACCCTGTAGCTAAGCAAATTGTATAAACGATGCAGGATGCATAAATAGCTGGTACCAGTTGCTGAGGTTTGAAGCTGAAGAGATGAAAGAGTAAGTCCACCTAATAAGTCTTTGTTGAGACAAAGAGAAATCATATAAACGTATGTCAAACCATAAGCTGGTGCATCAAAGGGTCCCAAATGCACACGGGCACACACATGCACTTGCTCACACACACACAGGACAAAGAGAAAAATACAAAAACATTCTCCTTTCCTTAATTCCCTCACATGAAAATTCTAAGAATTAAAATTTTAGGGGAGGTGGAGAAGATGGCGCTGTAGGACCAACTCAGGATTGCAGCTCCCAGTGAAACCGCAGTTGGTCAGTGGACACCGCATTTCCAGACGGATCTTTATTCCCCACAGACCAGGAGATTCTCAGGTGTAGGAAACCCATGGGCCTCCAGCGCGGCTGTTTGGGCTGGCACGGCTGTTTGGGCCGGGGCCACAGCGCAGCGGCACTCCATATAAAATACACTGGTTTGGTTGCCCTGTTAAACCAGCAATTGGAGATTTTGGAAGGCAGATTAGCACATTCGTCTGATTAAACGGGACTTAAAAAGAAAGCCAGGCCGGGAGATTCCCGGGCAGCAACGTGGTTCCAGCCGGTGCAGTGGGTCCCTGCACGGGAAACCACACAGATCCTGGTTGCCCTTTCAGCAGGTGAATGGAACACCTGGGAGAGAGTCAACCATTCAACTTAAAAAAAAAGGGGGGGCTCTGAGGCAGGGAGCCAGGTGATCAGACTTGGCGAGTCCCACCCCCACAAAAACAAACAAAACAGCAATTGGAAACACTTGGGGTTGAGAGATTCACGGCAAGCACAGCTGAACCCAGGGAAGTGCAGCTCAAAGGGGGAGAGGCATCCACCATTACTGAGGCATTCGACACCTATGGAGGTACACTGTGCCATTGTTGACTCAGCCTGCCATTGCCATAACAGAGAGAGTCTGCCACTACAGAGGCAGGCCATCATCACCACAGCAGCTCTAACCACACCCATATAAACAGGACTACAGAGAATTACACACTGCAGCAGGGTGGAGCCCACAGCAGCAGGACAGAGTCCACGGCAGCTCAGCGTATCCACTACAGGCAGGCAATGATTAGACTGCCTCCTTGCTGGGCAGGACAGTGCAACAGATACTCATAAATAAAGTGCTAACTCCCTGGGACAGAGCACCTGAGGAAAAAAAAGGGGCTTTATGAGTTCTGCTGCAGCAGACTTAAACGTACCTGCCTAGCAGCCCCGAATGAACAATGGAGCTCACAGCTTAGCACTTGAGCTCCTATAAAGTACAGACTGTCTCCTCAAGTATAAAGTACAGACAGTCTCCTCAAGCAGCTCCCTGACCCCCGTATATCCAAAGAGTCACCTCACAAAGGACTGATCAGACTGATGTTTGGCAGGCATCATTCAAGGACAAAGATAGCAGAAGAAGAAACAGGTAGAAACCCTCATAGTTCTGCAGCTGCTACAGGTGTACCCCAGGCAAGCAGGGCCTGGAGTGGTCCTCAGTAGTTCTATAGCAGAGGGGCCAGACTGTTAGAAGGGGAACTAAGAAACAGAAATACTTCATCATCAACAATCTGGACATCCACTCAGAGACCCAATTGGAAAATCAGCAACTACTCAGACGACAGGTGGATAAATCCACAATGATGGGAAGAAACCAGCACAAAAAGGAGGAAAACACCCGAAACCAGAACACATCGCCTCCCACAAGGGACCACAACTTCTCACCAGCAAGGGAACAAAGCTGGACGGAGAATGAGTGTGGTGAAATGACAGAATCAGACTTCAGAAGGTGGGTAATGAGAAACTTCCATGAGCCAAAACAACATGTTCTAACTCAAAGCAAAGAAACTAAGAACCTTGAAAAAAGATTTGAGGAAATGATAACAAGAATGGACAACTTAGAGAGGAAAATGAGTGAATTGAAGGAGCTGAAAAACACAACATGAGAACTTCGTGAAGCATGCACAAGTTTCAACAGCTCAATTAACCAAGCAGAAGAAAAGATATCAGAAGTTGAAGATCAACTCAATGAAATAAAACGAGAAGCCAAGATTAGAGAAAAAAACGCAAAAAGGAATGAGCAAAGTCTCCAAGAAAGGTGGGACTATGTGAAGAGACCTAACCTACATTTGATAGGTGTACCAGAATGTGACAAAGAGAATGAATCCAAGCTGGAAAATACTCTTCAGGATATTACCCAGGAAAATTTCCCCAACCTAGCAATGCAGGCCAATATTCAAGTCCAGGCAATACAGAGAACACCACAAAGATATTCCACAAGAAGAGCAACCCCAAGGCACATATTCATCAGATTCACCAGGGTTGAAATAAAGGAGAAAATGCTATGGGCAGCCAGAGAGAAAGGTCGGGTCACCCACAAAGGGAAGCCCATCAGACTCATAGCAGATATCTCGGCAGAAACCCTACAAGCCAGAAGAGAGTGGGAGCCAATATTCAACATCCTTAAAAAAAAAGAACTTTCAACCCAGAATTTCATATCCAGCCAACTGATCTTTATAAGTAAGGAAAAATAAAATCCTCTGTGAACAAGCAAGTACTGAGAGATTTTGTCACCACCAGGCTTGCTTTACAAGAGCTCCTGAAAGAGGCACTACACATAGAAAGGATCAACCAGTACCAGCCATTCCAAAAACATACCAAATGCTAAAGAGCATTAACAAAATGAAGAATCTGCATCATCTAACGGGCCAAACAGTCAGCTAACATCAAAATGGCAGTATTAAATTCACACATAACAATATTAACCCTAAATGTAAATGGGCTAAATATAAATGAGCTAAAAGACACAGACTGGCAAATTGGATAACAAGCCAAAACCCATTGGTGTGTTGTATCCAGGAAACCCATCTCACATGCCAGGATACACAAAGGCTCAAAATAAAGGGATGGAGGAAGATTTACCAAGAAAATGGAGAGCAAAAAAAAAAAAAAAAAAAAAAAGCAGGAGTTGCAATTCTCATCTCTGATAAAATAGACTTTAAAGCAACAAAGATCAAAAGAGACAAAGAAGGACATTAGATAATGGTAAAAGGATCGATACAACAAGAAGAGCTAACGATCCTAAATATATATGTACCTAATACAGGAGCAACCAGATATATAAGGCAAGTTCTTAATGACTTACAAAGAGACTTAGGCTCCCACGCAATAATAGTGGGAGACTTTAACACTCCACTGTCAATATTAGACAGATCAACCAGGCAGAAAATTAACAAGAATATCTAGGGCTTAAACTCAGACCTGGAACAAGCAAACCTGATAGACATTTACAGAACTCTCCACCCCAAATCCACAGAATATACATTCTTCTCAGGACCACATCACACCTACTCTTAAATTGACCACATGATTGGAAGTAAATCACTCCTCAGCAAATGCAAACCAATAGAAATCATAATAGACAGTCTCTCAGACCATAGTGTAATCAAGTTAGAACTCAGAATTCAGAAACTAACTCAGAACCGTACAGCTTCATGGAAACTGAACAACAGGCTCTTGAATGTTCATTGGATAAACAATGAAATGAAGGCAGAAATAAAGAAGTTATTTGAAACAAAAGAGAATGAAGACACAACATGCCAGAGTCTCTGGGACACATTTAAAGCAATCTCTAGAGGAAAATATATAGCTATAAGTGCTCACATGAGAAGAGTGGAGAGATCCCAAATTTTCACCCTAACATCAAAACTGAAAGAGCTGGAGGAGCAAGATCAAAAAAACTCAAAACCTAGCAGAAGACAAGAAATAACTAAGATCAGAGCAGAACTGAAGGAGATAGAGACACAAAAAACCCTTCAAAAAATCAATAAATCCAAGAGCTGGTTCTTTGAAAAGATCAACAAAATAGACTGACTACTAGCCAGATTGTTAAAAAAGAAAAGAGAAAATAACCAAATAGATGCAATAAAAAACGATAAAGGGGAAATCACCACAGATTCCAAAGAAATTCAAACCATCATCAGAGAATATTACAAACAACTCTATGCACATAAACTAGTAAACCTGGAAGAAATTGATCAATTCCTGGACACCTGTGTCCTCCTAAGACTAAACCAGGAGGAAGCTGAAACTATGGATAGACCAATAACAAGGTCTGAAGTTGAGGCAGCAATTAAGAGCCTACCACACAAGAAAAGCCCAGGTAGAGATGGGTTCACAGCCAAATTCTACCAGAGATATGAAAAGGAACTGCTACCATTCCTTCTGAAACTATTCCAAATAATCCAAAAAGAGGGAATCCTTCCTAAATCCTTTTATGAGACCAACATCATCCTGATACCAAAATTCGGTAGAGACTCAACAAGTAAGAAAAACTTCAGGCCAATATCCATGATGAACATAGACACAAAAATCTTCAATAAAATACTGGCAAGCCAATTGCAACAGCACATCAAAAAGCTTATCCATCATATCATGATCAAGTAGGATTCATCCTGGGTATGCAAGGCTGATTCAACATACGCATGTCTATAAACGTAATTCACCACATAAACAGAACCAAAAACAAAAACCACATGATTATCTCAATCAACACAAGGAAGGCCTTTGACAAAATTCAACAGCCCTTTATGCTAAAAACCCTCAATAACCTCGGTATTGATGGAACGTATCTCAAAATAATAAAAGCAATATACGACAAACCAACAGCCAATATCATACTGAATGGGCAACAACTGGAATTATTCCCTTTGAAATCTGGCACTAGACAAGGATGCCCTCTCTCACCACTCCTATTCAATATAGTACTGGAAGTTCTAGCCAGAGCAATCAGGCAAGAAAAAGAAATAAAGGGTATTCAAATAGAAAAGGAGGAAACCAAACTGTCTCTATTTGCAGATGACATGATAGTATATTCAGAAGACCCCATCTTCTCAGCCCAAAAACTCCTGAAACTGATAAGCAACTTCAGCAAAGTCTCAACATATAAAATCAATGTGCAAAAATCACGAGCATTCCTATACACGAATAACAGACTTAAAGAGAGCCAAATCAAGAACGAACTGCCATTCACAATTGCTACAAAGAGAATAAAATACATAGGAATACAACTCACAAGGAACGTAAGGGATGTCTTCAAGGAGAACTACAAACCACTGCTCAACAAAATAAGAGAGGACACAAACAGATGGAGAAACATTCCATGTTCATGGTTAGGAAGAATCAGTATCATGAAAATGGCCATACTGCCCAAAGTAATTTACAGACTCAATGCTATCCCCATCAAGCTACCATTGACTTTCTTCACAGAACTGGAGAAAACCACCTTGAACTTCATATGGAACTAAAAGAGAGCCCACATAGCCAAGTCAATTCTAAGCAAAAAGAACACAGCAGGAGGCATCATACTACCGAATTTCAAACTATATTTCCAGGCTACAGTAATCAAAACAGCATGATACTGGTACCAAAACAGACCCATAAAACAAAACAAACCAATGGAACAAAACAGACCAATGGAACAAAACCGAGGCATCAGAGGCAACACAACATATCTACAACCATACAATCTTTGATAAACCTGACAAAAACAAGCAACGGGGAAAGGATTCCCTGTTTAATAAATGGTGTTGGGAAAACTGGCTAGCCATGTGCAGAAAGCAGAAACTGGACCCCTTCCTGACACCTTACACTAAAATTAACTCCAGATGGATTAAAGACTTAAACATAAGACCTGGCATCATAAAAACCCTAGAAGAAAATCTAGGCAAAACCTTTCAGGACATAGGAGTAGCAACGACTTCATGACTAAAACACCAACAGCATTGGCAACAAAAGCCAAAATAGACAAGTGGGACCTAATCAAACTCCACAGCTTCTGCACGGCAAAAGAAACAGTCACTAGAGTGAATCGGCAACCAACAGAATGGGAAAAAATTTTTGCAGTTTACCCATCTGACAAAGGGCTGATATCCAGAATTTACAAAGAGCTCAAACAGATTTACAAGAAAAAAACAAACAAGCCCATTCAAAAATGGGCAAAGGATATGAACAGACACTTTACAAAAGAAGACATACACGAGGCCAACAAACATATGAAAAAATGCTCATCATCACTGGTCATCAGAAAAATGCAAATCAAAACTACATTGAGATACCATTTCACGCCAGTTAGAATGGTGATCATTAAAAAATCTGGAGACAACAGGTACTGGAGAGGATGTGGAGAAATAGGAACACTTTTACACTGCTGGTGGGAGTGTAAATTAGTTCAACCATTGTGGAAGACAGTGTGGAGATTCCTCAAAGACTAGAAATAGAAATTCCATTTGGCCCAGCAATCCCATTACTGGGTATATATCCAAAGGACTATAAATTGTTCCACTATAAGGACACATGCACACGAATGTTCATTGTGGCACTGTTTACAATAGCAAAGACCTGGAACCAACCCAAATGCCCATTGATGATAGACTGGATTGGGAAAATGTGGTTCATATACACCATGGAATATTATGCAGCAATTAGAAATGATGAGTTTGTGTCATTTGTAGGGACATGGATGAATCTGGAGAACATCATTCTCAGCAAACTGACACAAGAACAGAAAATGAAATACCACATATTCTCACCAATAGGTGGGTGATGAACAATGAGAACACATGAGCACAGGGAAGGGAGTACTGCACACTGGGGTCTGTTGGGGGGAATAGGGGAGGAACAGCTGGTGGGGGGAGCTGGGGAGGGATAGCATGGGGAGAAATATCAGCTGTGGGTGAAGGGGAGGAAGGCAGCAAATCACACTGCCACGTGTGTACATATGCAACTATCTTGCATGTTCTGCACATGTACCCCAAAACCTAAAATGCAATTAAAAAATAAATTAATTAAAAACAAAAGAATTAAAATTTTAATACTTAAAATATAAGTATTTAAGCAGAGTGAGAATGAAGCTGAAAATCATAAAGTGATCTCACATTTCAGAGTCTCAGGGCTAACAGTTTCAATTTTCACAAAATGCCAATTTCAGGGCCTTAATATCTTTCTTACTTTTTTTTTTACTTTTAGTTCCACAATATATGTGCAGAACATGCATGTTTGTTACAAAGGAAAACATGTGCCATGGTGGTTTGTTGCACCTGTCAACCTGTCACCTAGGTTTTAAGCTCAGCATACATTACCTATTTGTCCTAATGCTCTCCTTCCCTTTATCCTTTAACCCGACAATATTAGACTGTATAAAGAAAATGTGGTACATGAACACCATGGAATACTACACAGTCATAAAGAGGAATGAGATCATGTCCTTTTAAGGGACATGGATGAAGCTGGAAGCCATCATCCTCATTAAACTACACAGAATCAGAAAATCAAACATTGCATGTTCTCACTGATAAATGCGAGTTGAACAATGATAACATGTGATCTTGATTTCTATTTGCCCTCTTCTTCCAAGATATCCCTTGTACCAAAATTTGTGAGAGTATTTCTCCATGTAACATAAGGGCCATACATTTCTAAACCAGAACACTGCTGAATCATTAAGTCTTTGGTACCTGGAGACTTCAAAATTCCAAGGAAATACATCTTGAAGGCTGTGAGCTCCTTAGACTTTGAGTCTATTTAATAATATTTTATAATAATATGTACATATTATTATTATTATATTAATTAAATATAAATTACTATTTATAATTATTCATTTATTATAATTATCAATTATAAATATTACTTACATAATTAATATATAAACATATTATTAATTATATCATATGTGATTATATTTGATATATATTGATACATAATACTACAATTATATATAGTCCTATTATGGTGTAATATATAATATATAAATATAAGTAATTATATTTTTTATTATATAATTAATGATTATTGATATATAATTATTATATATAATAGTATAAAGTAAGTGTAAAATGATAATATATATAATTAATTATAATATATTTTATATTATATAGATATATTAACAATACATTATATTCATATATATAATTATATATAATTTATGAACATATATAATTACATATAATTTATAATTATATCTTATTATATTATATTATATATTATAAAATATGCTGTAATATGATTTTATTCCATTCTAATTTAATATATAAATATATATCAAATATAATTATGTATTGTATAATTAATATAATATTTACATTTTATGCAATTAATATTTATATATCCTTATATAAATTTACATTATTACATATCATAGATTGTGTAAATTTGTATAATATATAAAATATATAAATATAATGATCATTCATATTATTACAAATATTTGGTAATAAATATTTATTTTAACTCAATAAATAGTATATATAAATTGTTGTTCAAAACTTATATATACCACTCAAGTATATATATATATACTTGTTGAGAAGTAGTTTTTCTTGAGGGGAAATGGGAATCACATAGTTTACATTGCAAATAGGTAAGAGAGAAAATTATGAATCTGTTTGAGGAATAATTTGCTAAAATTTACACCTGAGAAAACACAGAAATGTCTCCGTCTGTGTGTGTGTGTGTGTGTGTGTGTGTGTGTGTGTGTGTGTGTGTGTATTAGAAATGGTATGACAGTTTTTAATAGAGACAGAATTTCACCATGTTGGCAGGGTGAGGTGGTGGGCGCCTGTAATCTCATCTACTAGTGACGCTGAGGCAGCAGAATTGTTTGAACCTGGGAAGTGGGGCTTTCAGTGTGGAGAGATAGCATCACTGCATTCCAGCCTGGGCGACAGAGCAAGAGTCTGTCTTGAGAAAAAGAAGAAGGAAAGGGAAGCGAAGGGAGAGGGAAAGGGAGAAGGGAAAGGAGAAGGGAAGGGCACTTCTTTTTCTCCAGCAACACTTAGGTGACATGGTAAGCTAAGTTTCTAAGAAAGAACCACCAACATACAGTAGAATAACTAAACTAGAAATTTATTTTTGAAATCACATACATGAGCAGTATGAGGCTGGTCCCTACTATCCTCAAGTCCTATTTTCCACTCTTTATCCTATCCTAGCCAGGAGAAAATGCAGAAACATTCACTGTCCAGGAATAGTTCTTCACAGAGTCAAAACAGAAGTTGCATCATCACTTCCAATCACATAATAATAGACAGGATTTATTGTCATGGCCATTCAGAGCTATTTTTAAAAGACCCAAATATAATTACTAATGATGCTCTTCCATGATTTAGGGTGCGATGTGTTCTTTTACTAAAATAAAAAAGGAGAAGATAGATGTGAAGGGACAGTTACTCTCTGATGCATATTAGTTTTAATTATTTCTAAATATTTTTCTCCATGGTTGTAATAGCGGCTACTACCTATTTTATTCTCTTATTATCTGGAAACTTTGCATGAAGTAGTCAATAGTCATGAAGAAAATTGGCAACATTTGTCAGCAATTAATTACATAAATTAGATTTAGTCATCAACTGTCTATTCTTCCCTAAGTTATACAAAATCTCAGTTACAAATATTTTTTAAAACTCACAAAAATATCAGACTATTTGAAAACATACGCTAATGACATTCCAAGTGCTTTGAATATTAAACATCTGTAAAATAAGCATAACTGAGAAGAATAAATGACAGAGTAAAATATTTATTTTAAAACAGTTTGTAGTACAAAAGTAGACTTTGCATTGTATTGATACTTTTTGGGAAAATATCAGATTACATCTAATCCAAATGAGCGTTTCTGAGTTATTATAGATCAGAAATATTATGTATGTTCATTGGAAATAGACCAAATTATTCTCATCATGCAGAATAAATTTGTAGATGACATGAATTATAAAATCCATTTGGAAATAAGAGATTCCTAATTGTAATGTGTGTGTGTGTGCGTGTGTGTGTGTGTGTTTAACTAAGACTATTAAATATATGAAAGACATCAGTGAATTTCCTGTTTCGTAAAAGAATTACAAGGTTTGTATAACATTCTGCTAAAGCATTATTTTATCAAGAAAATTAGAAACTTTTGTTTGTAGTTATAATTTTACTTTTTCAATGGCAGATATTTTCTTACTATGCTACAATTAATTTAAACCAATACATTTCTGTATATACATGTAGGTAATTGTTAAGCTGTGCTACTTTATGATGATAAAGGTGTAACTATGTAATATCTGACTAAAAAACATTAAACTCAACTGACTGATGACATTTGGCAATCCCAAATGAAATATGTCCTTTTATATTTGTCTGATGTTAAATATCAAAATTCAAACAATATGTGTAATAACATTGATTATACATATTGAAACTTTTGATTGATTGATTATACTTTTTGGAAAGTTTGGAGCTTACTAGATACTTGTTCAATGTCTTTGACAAAAATGCTAATAGTGATATGAACAGTAAGGTCCAGACTAAGGTGCTCTCAAACAGAGATGAGGAACTTGTTGGGAATTACAGCATTGGTGACTCTTGTTATGTTTTAGTAAAGAGACTGGTGGCATTTTGCTCTTGCCCTAAAGATTTGTGGAACTTTGAACTTAAGAGAGATAATTTAGAGTATCTGGCAAATGAAGTTTCTAAGCAGCAAATAATTCAAGAGGTACTTGGGTGCTGCTAAAGATATTCAGTTTTATAAGGAAAACAGAGCATAAAACTTTGCAAAATTTGTGGCCTGACGATGAGATAGAAAAGAAAATTCTATTTTCTGAGAAGAAATTCCAGCCAGTTGCAGAAATTTGCATAAGCAATGAGGAGGAAAATGTTAATAACAGACACAATGGAGAAAATGTCTCCATGGTATGTCAGAGACCCTTGTGGCAGCCCCTCCCATCACAGGCCCAGAGGCCTCAGAGGAAAAAATGGTTTTGTGGGCTGGGCCCAGGATGTCTCTGCTATGTGCAGTCTAGAGACTCAGTGCCCTGTGTCCCAGCCACTCCAGCAGTGGCCAAAAGGGGCTAAAGTAGAGTTTTGGCTGTTACTTCAGAGAATGCAAGCCCCCAGCCTTAGCAGCTTCCACATGGTGTTAGGCATGCAAGTGCACAGAAATCATATAAATTAGGGTTTGGGGACCTTGTCTTTATTTTGGAGGATGAACAGAAAAGAAGTCAGAAGTTTGCTGCAGGGACAGGACCCTCATGGAGAACCTCTACTCTATTTCACTTTTAAAACTGAATGCCTTTACAGCATTCAAGCCTTCCACCAGATGTCCTAAATCATCTCTCTCAAGTTCAAAGTTCTACAGATCTCCAAAGAATTCTCACTGGAGCACCTGCCTAATGGAGCTGTGAGAAGAGGTCCACTGTCCTCCAGACCCCAGAATGATAGATCTACTGACAGCTTGTACCACGAGACTGGAAAAGCCATAGACACCCAACACCAGACCATGAAAGCAGCCAGGAGAGCAGCTGTACCCTGCAAAGCCAGAGGGGTAGAACTTCCCAACACCATGGGAACCCAATTATGGCATCAGTATGAACTGGATGTAGACCTATATAAACTATTAAAATTGCATTACATGAACAGTGAGAAACAGTAAGCAAAATGTTTAAAAACTCATTCTTAAACATGTAACCTAAATTATTTTACTTAGATGCAGAAAAAGAATTGCACTTAATTCCAGGGAAAAGAACAGCACTAGAAATCTCTTTCTGGAAGACACAACTCAATCTGTGAGGTTATTGCATGTGATGAATAGACACAAATCTCTATATAACACAGATATCCAAAAGCATTAAAACTTCATGAAGCTTAATCACAAATGTGATCAGTTAATATTACTTAAAATGTTATATTTATTTTATAAATATATCCAAATATATTGAATATTTGAATTTTTGTTTATTTTGTTTTTGTTTTACAGTTTGTAATTACCATGAAAGTTTGCCTGATGAGTTTTTTGAAAATTAAAACATGTCAAATTGCTTTTACTATTATCAATTAATTAATAAATCAATAATTTGCATGAGAAGAAATAACTGAATAAAAAGATATTCAAAAGCCACTTTAAGTTACTTTAACATTTTTGATGTTTTTAGTTGATTTAATTTTGACCTTCATATTGCAAAGAAAGTTCCACTGAGGTTTTGGAAATTTGAAATTAAGCTGGTAAAATCCAGCATAATTAGCATTTGTTGGATTCCTAAAACTATATGTCCTTTGAAAGTGTAAATTCAACACAGTGTTTGAAGTTTCAGACATTTTTGTAGTCATTTCAAGCATATTGTCAACCATATAAAAGGTTATGCTTTGCCCTCAGTCCATGCACATAGAATTCTGATTGATGTCAATGGGAGCCATGTGCAAAGTTTGCGGGCACTGTAGTTTGAAACTTTATGGTGTTTTCAGAATTTCTTTGAAGTCCAGTTTCTGTGAAAAATATAAAGTTTAAAGAGTAGCTCTTCAGGGCTTATTCTTATCCACAGAGAACATGTTTAGATTGCCTGTTTTAAATGCAGAGCTAAGCTGAAATTTCAAAAATGTTCTATGCGTTTGGAGTGGTTGATTACAAAGGAATTATTCCATTGAGTTCAACTTCTAGGCAACAACAGTGGCAAATCTATTTTGGGAATCCATCTTTTTACACATTTGATTCTGCTGCAATAGTGAAAGGTATAAATTGCTATTCAATTTAATGTTAAAATTAACTATATTGCTACCATTTATTTTATCTATAAGTATCTTCAACAAACCAAGTAGAATCACGTTTGCATTGACAAACCCATTAGACAATTTTATTTTTGCATTATCACTGAGGAAAGATATTAATTGGTAAGAACTCTCTATTATTAATTAAAATTTATTTTTCCAAATGTGTTCCAATGAAAGTATTGAAGCCTAAGTTAAAGAAGGATAATTTAAGCCCATTTCCTAAAATTCATATTTTCTTGGGCTCACAGACTGTGGAGTAAAATGCATATTATGGATAAATAATTTTGTCAGAAAGAAATTACTAATGTTATAAAAGTTATCCAACATATTTTTCTATTTCAAGAAAAATTTTAGTTTTCAAAATCAAATTCACTGAAAGGTATTATGTTTTCTGGAACACCATGGTTTCCATTTTGCAGAATAATTAATTTGTGTTTAAAATTAATGAAATCTGTGAGTTCTTTTCTGGAACAATTTTTATAGTTTTGGTACCTAAGAATAAATTGCACAATGCAGCCTTCTTGTCTTTGATACGTGATCTAACATGAGCCTAATAATCCATCTCACTGTTACCAGAAGATAATGCTAAAGCAGCACTCAAGAAATATGATTCATTCTTATGAAAACAAAAGCACAGGTAACTCTTCAACTAGGAAACAAACATTATGGTGGTGTTTTTAGAGTTGACTAGAATTCACTTTTAAGACAATTTAAGAACATAGTATAGGGAGAAGTTTAAAAACATAGAAACAAAGATATATTTGGGATACTTTTTATTGTTGTATGCAATAGAAAATCAGATTTTCTGCTGCCTCAACAATACTTTCAACTGATTATTGATAACTGAGTAAATAATTATTGCACAAGACTGTAGCTTTCAGGCAGGTCACGGTGGCTTATGGCCGTAACCCAGCACTTTGGTAGGCCAAGGTGGTAGCCTCACTGAGACCAAGAGTTCAAGACTTGCCTGGGCAATATAGCAAGTCCCCCTAACTTAAAAGATTGCAAATCTTTATTTTCTTCAATGCAATTCTGCATATTACTGCACACCCTCTATATAGCCATTTGTACATCACATATTTCCAGATGATCAGTCCATCTTCACTCCCATTATCCAATGACATCCATAGTATACATCTCCAGAGGAGGTAATTTCCTCAACTCATGGGAACTTTAAAATATATCAACTCCTAAGACCCTGAGAATCTATTCTCTCACAGTAGCTACTCATAAAGGTATTATTTTACATCTCCTTCTTTAAGATGCCAATGAACACATCTTCAATTTCGTGCATATTTTTTTCTTTAAATCATTTAGAGCCATCAACTTAAAGCTACCTTTTATCTGCTCTATAAACATTCCCAGAATCAAGGAAGTACAACATCCTAGCTATATTCTTATAATTTAAGGAATATTGGGAAAAATAGAGAGAATAGCAAACAGTTTTACCTCAGATAATCCATACAAAGAACAGCAAAGTGATGAATCCAATTTAGACAGTGAAACAATTAATCTTTTGAATTACAAAAATTTTCAGTCTCATGTTTTGTTAATAACAAGAGTTACATCAGAAAGTAAAATGTGAATCTGATAGTAAAATGTGAAAGCACTACATGGAAAAATTAGGCACCACTGAAAATGATAGTGAACAACTATTGTGATGTACTATTATTTCATCACATTTTTTTTTTTTTTGAGACATGATCTCACTCTTTTGCCCAGGCTGCAGTGCAACGGCATAATCATGGCTCACTGCAGCCTCAACTTCCTACACTCAGGCGATTCTTCCAGCTCATTCTCCCAAGTAGCTGGGACCACAAGTACACCCTAATTTTTTTTGTATTTTTAGTAGATACATGGTTTTGCTATGTTGCCAGGCTGGTTTTGTACTCCTGGACTCAAGCATTCTGTCTCCCTCAGCCTCCCAAAGTACTGGAGTTACAGTCCTGAGCCACCACACCAGGACTCATCACATTTTGAGTTGCCTACTCTGTACTAATACTCCCTGACCTGCAATTCTGTTTTTTCCATTTCCATAAAATATGCAGCTACACATACCAGAGACTATCTTGAGACTATCTTATCAAACACAGTTCCAGCTTGTGCTGTCACATAGAGTAAGTGCAAAGGACTGAATGTCTTCCCCAAAATTCTTGCTGAATTTAATAGTCAATGTAACAGCATTGGAAGGTAGGGCCTTTATGAGGTATTTATGATATATGCCATGAATTCATTAACTATTACTAGAGTTGGTCAGTTATTGTGACATTGGTTAGTTATAAAAATGTATTCCATCTGATTTTTTTTTCTGACTGTCTCACATGCTCACGTCTGCTTTTTACCCTTCTACCATAAGATAACCCTTGTCCAATATCATTGACATTTCTTTAACTGCCAGGCTCTAGAACCATGAGCTGAATAAATACCTTCTTCTTCGTTAAATAAATTACTTAGTCTTTGGTATTCTGTAACAGCCACAGAAAACAAACTAGTATATTAAGAATACAATGAATTGTAGTATAATCTGGAGCCATGTTATCCAAAAGAAAAGTCAAGCCTGGTAAAAGTACCATAGGACTGTGGAAATTAACAAAGACCAACCAAATAACAGTAAGTGAAGACTATTTAATCTTGCCATACAAAGAGACTCAGCCATAGTCACTTGCATATTGGTAAAGACTCAAAGTCAGGCAAAGGAATGGCAAAACTTCATAGTGGAAACATGAAAGCCTTTGTGTATTCCCTGACTGGAGACTATTAACATTATTAGAATGGAAAAGCTGTGAGTGGGGTAATTAGAAGTCAGACATTATTTGTGATATATAGTTGCCTTTCTCTCTCTCTCTCTCTCTTCCCCCCCCCCCTCTCTCTCTCTCTCTCTCTCTCTCTCTCTATCCCCCCCATCTCTGTCTCTCTCTCTGTCTCTCTAAAGATGCCTTGGTCCTAAATTGAAAGTGCGGACAAAAGTTAAGAAAATTGTCAAGTCCTGGCCATTTTGGGTTGATTGTTACAGAAGTTATAGTTTAGCTTTCTGGACCATTAACTAGAGAGAACAGTAAGACTACAAGTCTGACTTACGCATAGCACACTGTCTTCCTGGGTTGCTTTCTGTAGACAATGGGTGTGTCTCTTGGGCCATTTCCTGTCCAGATTGTGGACCAGAGTTATTTCTATTTTTAAATATGGTGCCTAGTCATTATCTGTTTCTGTATCTACTCTCTCTAAATATTGACATTAGTGCTTCTGTTTTATGCTTTCCTGGTTTTATAATGCTTACAAGAAAATGTTGCATTTTGAATGAGAGAGAAAGCTTGTTAGTCATTCATTCTGCAAGTACATTTGAGGTCATATTATTTTCTATATAAAAATAAAGCTTTCTGTTGCAAACATTACTAGCAAAAGAAAGTCAATCTATTCCCATGACTAAGTACACATTTCCAGGTCCAGATTGTCACCCCTTGAGTGATCTTCAAAAATCTGTGTAACATCTAGTCTCACAGGTTCTTCACTCAATAAATGGGGTGAAGTAGCTATTTCTATTGTCAAGAAGTAAACAAATGAATACTTAAAGCCTTCAGAATATTGTATAGCACATTAGAAGTGTTCTTATTATTTAGAAAAGGTAAATAGCTTAGAGGAATGGATCCTAGAATGGAAATAAAGAAATTTTTGTCACAGTAACAATAACTTTGTCCCTCTTGAAAAAAAAAGACAATTATCACAGGATTGGCTTCATAATAAATATAAATATCTACAGTTTCTTGGGGCCATACCTGTAATCCTGTAAGACCAGCATTCTCGGAGACTGAAACTGGCAAATTTCTTGAGTCAAGGAGTTTGAGATAAGCCTGAGGAACATGGCAAAACCTGTCTCTACAAAAATATAGAGAAATTGGCCAGCTGTGGTGGTACATGCCTGTAGTCTCACCTACTTGGATGCTGAGGTGGGAGGATTGCTTGAGCCTGGGAGGTTGAGGCTTCCATGAGCTGTAATCACACCTCTGTACTCCATCCTGGGCAAAAAAGCTGGGCTGCATCTCAAAACAATAAAAGATAAAATAAAATTTATTTGGGAGTTTTTGTAAAGGAGGTGAGGGATGAAAAATTATCTGTCGTATACAATGTAGACTGTTTCGATGATGTGTACACTAAAAATCCAGACTTTATCACTATACAATTCATCCATTTAAGCAAATACCATTTGTACCTCTAAATCTATTGAAGTAAAAAAATGATTAAAGTTTCTTGTAACTATAGCATTTCCAAGTTCTGACTTCTTGTTCACTTAACTTCTACCAAAGAAATGAAATCTTTAGTACAGATAAATAGATAGATGTAATTATGTATGTATACATATAAATCTTCTTTGAGATTGAGCATAAACTATTTCTAGGAACAACAGAACAAGTTTTAGATATATTTTCTAGTAATGCCCTTGGGTTGTGTTATTTGCTTTCAATTGCCCTAAACACCATGACTCAGACCAGCTGCTCTTAATTCTGTCTGTGATCCCAAACATAAAAATAAATTCGGCAGCTAAAATTCTCTCTGAGTTTTCAGTAGTTGTTGGCTTTATTTTTCAGTTCAGTAATAAGCCAGAAAGAGAAATGAAGATACAATAAATATAGGGAAATTCACTTCCAAAAGGGCACTGACTGAGTACAAGCAGCTTACTAAAAAAATTTAAATTAACAATATATACAACAAATACTTAAAGTATTAAAAATGGACAAATAACAAAATCTAATATATTTCCAATTAAAGCAGATCATAACTGCTCCCACTTATAAGTGAGAACACATAGTGTTTGGTTTTCTGTTTCTGCATTAGTTTGCTTAGGATAATGGCTTCCAGCTCCATCCATGTCCCTGCAAAGTACATGATCTCATTTTTTATGGCTCCATAGTAATCTATGGTGTACATATACCACATTTTCTTTATCATGTCTGTCATTAATGGGCATTTGGATTGATTCTGACTTTGCTATTGTGAACATTGCTGCAATTAAGACATTTGTGTATGCATCTTGCAACAGAATAATTTATGTTCCTTTTGTTATATACCCAATAATGGGATTGCTGGTTCAAATGGAGTTTCTGGTTCTATGTCTTGGAGGAATTGCCATGCCATCTTCCACAATTATTAAACTAGTTTACATTCCCACCAATAGTGTTAAAAGCATTTCTATTTTATGCAAACTTACCAGGATCTGTTGTTGATTGACTTTTTGAAAATCATAATTCTGACTGGCATGAGATGGTACGGTATCTCATTGTGGTTTCAATTTGCATTTCTCTAATAATAATTGATGATCAGCTTTATTTTTTTCATATGTTTGTAGGCTGCATGAATGTCTTCTTTCGAGAAGTTTCTGTTTGTGTTATTTGCCCACTTTTTAATGGGCTTGTTACTTTATTCTTTGCAAATTTGTTTAAGTTACTGTACATTCTGGATATTAGACCATTGTCAAATGGATAAATTGCAAAAAAATTTTTCTCCCACTCTTAGATTGCCTGTTTTCTCTGGTGATAGTTTATTTTTCTGTGTAGATACTGTCTAGTTTAATTAGATCCCATTTATCAATTTTCGTTTTTGTTGATTTCGTCATGAAATCTTTGCCCATGCCTATATACTAGTTGGGATTATTTATTTTTTCCCAAACAAAATTATTTATTTTTGTTTTTATTTTTATAAATTTGGGAATATAAGTGCAGTTTTGTTACATAAATATATTGTGCAGTGTTGAAGTCTGCAGTCTTAATCACCACCTGAATAGTGTACATTGTACTCATAAGGTGATTTCTCATTCCTCACCTCCTCCCACCCTCCCACCTTTCTGAGTCTCCAACCTGTATTATTCTACTCTATATCCAATTGTACATATTAATTGGTTTGAGATGATTGCTTTCTTTGCTTTTCCCCATGCACATTCTACATTTACTCTCTTAACATGACTCATCTCCTATTTCTATTTTATAAAAATACTAAATGTATGAAGAAATACTTTAATCTTAATCCAGTATTTCTCCCAAAACTCTGAACATTAAATATACAGTCTGAATAGTAAACTTTAGTAAATGAACACAGAAAAATTTTTTAAAGTTCAGTAAAGATCATAAATTAGCCAGGCACAGTGGCTCATGCCTGTAATCCCAGCACTTTGAGAGACCAATGTAATCCCAGCACTTTGAGTGGATCACGAGGTCTTGGGATCAAGATCATCCTGGCAAAAACCCCATCTCTACAAACAATAGAAAACTTAACTGAGCATGATGGCACGTGCCTGTAATTGCAGCTACGTGGGAGGCTGAGGCAGGAGGATCTCTTGAACCCCAGAGGTGGAGGTTTCAGTGAGCCCAGATTGCCCCACTGTACTTCATCCTGGTGACAGAGTGAGACTCCATCTCAATAAAAAAAAAACTCATATAATGAAGTAGTTCACAAGGAAAAATGATTACATACACAAGAAAGCAAGTGGAATATATGTTTAAACATTTTGAGTTTTTCTTACTCAGTTTTATATATGCTGAAAGTGAAACACATAATTCTGGTTTTGAGTAGGAAAAAATAAAGACAACTGGGTATTATTATCATTATTAGAAATTAATACAGCAGCTGCAGTGCATACTAAGGCTTTCCTCAATAATATTGTCTTCAGGTCAAGCCTTCTTGATCTTTGTTATGTGACAATACTTATTTCTTCTGAAAATGGGGGAAATATTAATGTCTTACTAGGACATAATAGAGGTAGCGAGGCTTGTTTCAAGAATTAGTATTATCTAAGAAACAGCTTAGGAGGGAACAAATACATACGTTGTTATCATCATTGTTTATATTCCATGCTAAAGCAAGATAATTATTTCCAATGTTTTTCAATTAGAAAACTAAAATTATTGTCAATACTACTTTTTTTTTTTGAGATGAATTTCATTCTATTTACCAGGCTGGAGTGCAGTGAACTTTAGTTCACTGCAACCTCTGCTTCCCAGGTTCAAACAATTCTCCTGCCTCAGCCTCCTGAGTAGCTGGGACTCTAAGTATGTGCCACCATGCCTAGCTAATTTTTTCATTTTTGGTAGAGATGGGATTTCACCATGTTGATCAGGCTGATCTCAAACTCCTGACCTGAGATGATAGCCTGCCTCAGCCTTCCAAAGTGCTGGGATTACAGGCGTGAGCCACTGTGCTTGGCCGTCAATAATTCTTAATGGGAAGAATCCATGATTAAATTGTATCAACAAAGCTTGAATCTGAATAGCTGAAAACATTTTCCCGTTTCTTTGTTACAAAGTTGAATAATGCATGAAATCAAAAGGGATTTTTTGAGTTGTTTCGAAAGAATTTTGAAAATGTTGTGGATAATATATAATTATTATTAGATTTAGAAGAAAACTAAATAATGTTGAATAAACAATTTATATTTTTCTCTCAAAGTTTTAAGCATTTCAATCTTTGCCATGAAAATGGAATCAAGACACAAATTAAGATCTTAGCAAACAGTCAACACTTTCCCCTGAAATTTGGTCAAACCTTCTCTTAAAACACAATAATAATCAAGCGAGTAACTAGTGTAATATTTTGATTACAATTCAAAATAAATTGTAATCATGGAAATAGTCTGTTTCCTGATAGAAAATTGTTCAGAGAAGTACAGACTGTAATCACTACAGTTCTCTAGACAAAACAAAAAGAGATAGGTAGATATTGGAGAGAGACGGAGAGAGAAAAGGGAGTTTATTATGGAAATTAACTCACACAATTATGAAGGCTGAGAAATTCTATAATATGCCACCTGGAAACTGTAGAACCAAGAAAGTTGGTAGTATAATTTATGAAACTCCAAAGGCCTCAGAACCTAAAAGGCTGCTGATGTAAGCCCCAGAGTCTAAGACCGAGAACCAGGAGTTCTGATGTCTCAGGGCAGAAGAATACAAATATCTCAGCTCCGGAAGAGAGAAAAAACTTCACCTCTCCCCTGATTTTTGTTTGATCCAGTCCCTCAATGGATTGGGAGATGCCCATCTACACTGATAAGGATAGATCCTTCTTACTCAGTCCGTGATTCAAATGTCAATCTCTTCTGAAAACACCCTTACAGAGACACCCAGAAATAATTTTTTTATCAGCTGTCTCGATATCCCTTAACCCAGTTAAGTTGACATTTAAAATTAACTGTTACAGAGTCGTTAGCTAAAGACCTGTATCAGCTTGCCAAAAGTCCTCAAATATTAAAGCCATTGCCCTGGAATTTTCTAAGGGTCTAAGGATTCAAATTTTAAAAGTATGGTTTTCATATATAACTGCTACATACTGGAGCCAGTTTAGCAAGTGAGATCCAAAGTATGAGACTTTAAAATTGCATATTTACATAGCCATGGTTGTATTTCAAGGTATATGATATAGTTTGTCTCTGTGTCTCCACCTCAATCTCATCTCAAATTATAATCCCTATGTTATATGTAAGTTTTCAGTGTCCCAAAAGAAGTAGCACTCAAATGTCTTTAACCCAGCTTTATAAAAATGTTGTTTAGCAATTTTATTTGTTAAACTCTAATATCTACAATGGAGTTTAAAAACTGTAAAATTCAGGACCATATAAATTGTCTAATTAAGGTAATTTGTTTTGAAAATACATCCTATGTGATATTTCTAATTATTGCCTAGATCTATGTTTTCTAATAGATTTTTTTTTTTACTATATAAATACAAATTTACACTTAGAGTAGCTAAATAGTTTGAATTCTAAAGTTGTGGCCTTCAAGTATACTTAATACATTTTGCCATACCTATTAAAAGCACCAAAATATATTGTAAAATATTTTGTGTTTTATTTTAGTGAATAGTTATATAACCCTAAAGGAATAAGGTAAGGTATAATGGATTTGTCTGTAAGTGATAAAGTAAAAACTACATGTATTTATAATGTCCAGGTTCTTTAAATTTTGAATTATTGAATGATATACTATAGATGCAAACCAAAGAACTAAAAACGGATTCCCATTTGAAGCAGCAATCCCATTTCTGAATATATAGCCAAAGGAAAATAAATTTAAAAGAATTAAAAGTAATTAGAAATTAATTGAAAAAAAATTAATCTACAAAAGAAAAAACACAAAGCACCTGCATTCATGTATTTATTGCAGTACTATTCACAATAGCAGAGACATGGAATTGACATAAGTACTCATCAACGGTTGATTGGATATACATATACACTGTAGAATACTACACAGCCATAAAAAGAACAAGATCATATTCTTTGCAGCTACATGGATTACCTTGAGGCTATGATCCTAAGTGAATTAACTTAGAAATAAAAAGTTAAATACTGCATGTTCTCACTTAGAAGTGGAAGCTAAGCATTGGGTAGACAAGAATATAAGGATATAAACAATGGACATGGGGAACTCCAAGAGGAGGGACAGATGGCAGATGGCAAGGCTGAAAAACTACCTGTTGGGTACTATGTTCACTATTTGGGTGACAGGTTCGGTAGGAGCCTAAACCTCAGCTTCACACAGCATATCCATGTAGCATGCCTGCACGTGTACCCTCTGAAACTAAAATTAAAAAAAAAAATAAAACATAGATTCTTACATAAATGACACATGGAAAATACCTAGTACAAGTATTGATTAGTAAGTGATTCAAATGATCTAATGGTAAAAATAAGAAATTGTGGATGGGAATAGATAGTTGTAGCAGAAGGAAGTAAGAAAAAAAGAGAAGCTGTCATCAAGCATGAAATAATTAGTTACTGGTTAATTAGATACAGTGGATTAAGAAGAAGAGTAAATCAAAGTATAACTATGTATTTTATAGCAGAGGCAACCTTGAGATACATATTGCCATGCTTTAGTTTAAGGAGATGATGATGAGGCTCTAGATTAAAGCATAACGTGATTAGGTCATTTGCATACATATTAAACTAAGGTTAATAATGGAAAGTAAGCATAAAAACAAAGGGAAATTGGAAAAAAATGAAGAAAAAGCCTACTTTTTGGGGGGTGGGATTGTTATGGAAAATATCAAGGAATATGTGTAGAAGATAAACGCCAATAAAATGGAAAATGTTCGTGTGAGAGCAAGACTCGAAGAACACAGAAACATTATCATAAGTACAGAAAAGCAACAAGCAAATACAGAGACGTACAAGGTACTTGAATGCCTATACACAGAAAAGGAGAAGATTTCAGAAAGGTCATGGATTATTGCTCCCAATACTCCTGACGCGAATGAAAGGAAATAAAAGCACGAAGATCCACAACACTGAGTAACTGTAGTATCACACAAGTTACAAATAGAACAAAGGAAAGTTATATACCTACTGTCAGACTAAACATGTTCATTTTTTAAATTAGCACTGATGGCAGTTTAAAAATGCCAACCCATAAATGTGACTAATATAAACTATCAGTTTCTTTAAAAATCTGAGAAATAACTATGCATCAAAGTTACACTACCTGTCGGGGAAACCTGCTCATTCTATTCTGATTTTCAATTTTCTTCAATTTTTAATTCTTATTTTTAATTTGATTAATTAATTAATTTTGTTTTCTGAGACAGCATCTCACTCTGTCACCAGGCTGGAGTGCAGTGGTGCAATCTTGGCTCACTGCAATCTCCACCACCTGAGTTCAAGCGATTCCCCTGTCTCATCTCCCGAGTAGCGGGGACTACAGGCATACAACACCATGCCCAGCTATTTTTTTTTTTATTTTAGTAGAGATGGGGCTTCACCATGTTGACCAAAATGTTCTCAGTGCCCTAACCTTGTGATCCACCAGCCTCAACCTCCCAAAATGCTGGGATTATAGGTGTGAGCCACCCCGCCCTGCCAATTTTTATTATTTTTTAAAGAGACACACAGAATTAGATTGTGAATAGACTCCTAATGTACATGCTAGAACTTGGTAACTATGAACATGTTGCAGAACATGTTTCATCTTAGCCCTTATCTTCTTTTGTTTTGCTGAATATTTTAAAGACACTATATTATCTCATGCCTAAATACTCTGTAATGGGTTTTAAAAATACAGTTTCTTATGAAACTTAGTAACTCTATAGTATGTAACAAAATTAGCAATTATTTATGTTTATACCTAGTATATATTTGTAAAATTTATCTTGTTAATATTTAAATTTGTTTTCATATGCAAATTTCTAGACACGTTATTATGGCAGAGTATAATAAGCCCTATTGTGTCTCTTAACTATAGCAATTATTTCATGCCACAAATTGCATAATTTCTACTCTCTCGCTCTCTTGAACTTCAAATTATTTTGAAAAATATAGACACCTAATTTAAATTTCTAAATATTTCTGCAAACAAAACTAAAAGTAACAGCTCCTGTTAATAAGCAAAATATGATTATTATGCTTTTTAAAATTCAGGTAATTGACATCACTAATTATTATAGAAATGCTAACCAAAACCACAATGAGATATCACCACATACCAGTCAGAATTGCTATTATTATAATGTCAAAAGTTAACAAATGCGGGCAAGGTTGAAGGAAAATGAAACACTTACATACACTGCTGATAGAAATGTAAACTAGTTTGTGCAGTGTGAAAAGCATTTTGGTGATTTTGCAAAGAACTTAAAACAGAACTACCGTTTGGCCCAACAATCCCATTATTGGATATATACTTGACATAACATATACATTGTTCTACCATAAACATATGTGCACATGTATGTTCATCACAGCATTATTCCAAAAACAAAGATATAAGATTAACCTAGAAGCTGATCAATGGTAGACTGGATAAAGAAAATATAATACATATACACCATGAAATACTCTGCAGCCATAAAAATGAATGAGATCATGTCCTTTTCAGCAACAAGTTGCAGACTAACAATAAAACAGAAAACCAAATACCTCATGGTCTCACTTATAAGTGAGAGGTAAACTTTGAGTCCGTATGGACAGAAAGTAAGGATCAATAGACACAAGGCTCTACCTGAGAGTGAAGAGTGGGAGGAGGGTGGGGACTGACAAACTACCTATTGAGTAGCATGCTTATTACGTGGGTGACTAAATAATCTGTGCACTAAACCCCATGACACTAAACTTACCTACATAACAAATCTTCACATGTATCCCTGAAACTAAAAGTTAAACAAAATTTAAATATCCAGCTAACATTGTAATTGTTAATTGCTTCATAAACGTCACACGCTCATGTGCACTTACACACACCTTTATATATCATTATTTTTCTGTTTCAAGTTAAACCTGCATGTCAAAATAGGTTGATTTGTCTTTCAAGTTGTTATTAATATATCAACTCTTTCTCTTATCTGTCTTTTTTTCTCACCTGCAAATTATTTGTTTAGAAATCTGTATGCACAAGAAAAAGTTAATCAGCAAGTCTTGTTTGCTTCAACCCTACGCATTCCCAAGAAAGGCCAGTCTTTGCAACTGGTCGTTACTTACCTGGGTCTGGGAGATGAGTTCTAGGCTCTTGAAATATTCTGCCTAATAACAAGGTTTTTGCTATCTGACAACTTTGGGCACAGACCACTAGTTTTATCAGAAAGTTTGTTAACAATGTGGTCTATAATAAATCACTGTTTTTGCTCTTTGTGTCTGGAGTCTGAGTATCTGAGGTCAGGCACATAGGTGCTAAATACGTATGTAATTGACTCTCAATAAAACACTTGGATCACCTGGCTCAGGTGTGTTTTCCTGCTTGGGAGGACTTGTCACACTTTGGCACACAGCCTTACTGGGACAATTAAGCCCACTGGGTAATTTCATTGGGAGAAGACACCTGGGGGCTTGTGCCTGGTTTCTACCACACTTTGGCCCATATGGCTTTTCCCTTTGCTTATTTTTAAGCTGAATAATTTTACTCTAATAATATTATATTTATACCATGAGTATGACAAATGTTGTGAATCCTTCTAATTAATCATTGGGGCTAAGAATAGTCTTAGTAGTCCTAACATACTTTATCCTTTATCCTTTGTTTCCCTGAGTCTGGATTTTGCCAACCAACTGATGCAGTAAGTCAGACAGTATGTCTTGGCTACATGACTAGACAGATATAAAAGCCCCCATAGGAAACATCTGCTTCCTTGAGTGCTCTCCAAGTCAAGATTCATCACAAAAATCTTGTTGGCTCAATTTCAAGAAGATTAGAGTCCTTGTGGGAATAGGAAGGATCTTGGAGAACTGTCCTGGAAGTCTTCTATGTCTTCTCAAATTAACGTGAACTCTTCTTCTCTTACAGTATTACATTACTAGCCTTTGTTAAATCCTTAGGTGAATATGTTCTGTGGAGTTGTATTAATTCTTTCAAATATAAAAACCCAAGTAACCTTTAAACCTATATTATTGAATGAACAATTAAACCTAATATTAAAACATTTGAAATAATGGCTTCAAGTGTTTGTGACTTAATATTGATTGTGTCAATTACTGAGCTAAATGAACTTTCAGAGATATAATCAGATGCTTACAATATAACATGCAGTCAATTCTGTTGTTATTACCCATGATTTTATTTTATTTTTATTTATTTATTTTTGCCAATCAGTTTGAGCTTATGAGGTTGCTCAGGTTAGCCTTGAACTGATGACCTCGCCTTTGTGAGCACCATGACCTCCGGCGGGAGCCACTTTGGACCCCCATGATTTTATTTTTAAGGAAGAAAAAGTCTAACTACCCTGTGTCTGTAGCAATTGACACCAGGGATGGATCAGAATACACAGAAATTATCCCAGCACTTACACTCATTGGAAGAAATTGATAATTTAATTATCATAGACTTAAATTTCATGTATCAATACATACTTAAATTACATGTAATTTATACAAATACACAAACTACATATAATTTAAGTCTATGACATAATTTAAGACATAATTTAAGTATTTTCAGCCTAAAATATTACAAAACTGAAAGGAATTGACACAAAGGTTTGAATAATTTCATTCTGACTAGTATTTTACTGAAACATATTTTCAAAAATGGTAAAGTGTATAAAGTAGAATCTATATTTTTAATAAAATTAATTAGAATTTGTTTTCTAAGAATACCCAAAGCAGCCCCATGTGAAATGGAAAGTAATTAAGGGATTTCTTACTACTCTGCCCATAGGAGATGAAAGCATCAAAAAATTAATTGAATAATAAATATCACAACAGGGAAACAACATTATTTGAATATAACCATCTTCCTAGCTGGAATCCCAGAAGAACATGAACTCATGGTTTGTCAAGACAGGAAAACAAGTCATAGGTTCTCTTTCAATTCTGCGTGTAAAGAAAATATATTTTTTCAAAAATAGCAGTATTAAAATTTGGAATTATCTGAAGTCTTATAAATAATATGAAAGCAAAACAGCACAATTTGTATTCATACAGCATTAAGATAAAAAGGTATAAGATTTTTGGAATAATGGTTAGATATGCCAAAAATAATGCATTGCACACATTGTCAGAAAACTGCATTATGTCATTTGTTTCTATTACTTTGTCAGCTTATGACCACTATTATTTTAGCTTGTCTGAGGGTTAAGAATGTTCTGTAGATTTTATTAAAGGCATACTATCGTTCACCATTTTTATTAGTGAACTGATAATGGAATAGCATGCTTTTTTAAAAAAAAATAAAACTTGAATTATCTGCTAAAGGTATGGATTAGAAATCAATAAGAGCTGAAAAGACCAGTACTGAGACCTAAATAGTCAGCATTAAATAAAAAAGAATCCATTTTTGGCACAGAATAACAGGACACACAGAAGATATAGTTTTCCCCATTTACAAACAAAATAAAGCCTTTAATTACTTCAACAAATGAGAAACCACAGATTCAGCTCATCAAATTATATATGATCAAGGTCCTGCTCAACTCCATAAGCCTACTATTTAGCAGTTCCTTGTAATCCTGTAGCCACCTCTACAAAGCTCATCGTTTAGTTGCATGGAATGTTTCCGTTTATGAAAAGAGCTTTTATGGCCACTTGCTTTGTTAATACTACATGATATTCATTCAGACTAATTCATTTCACGCATTATCCCCAGCCTCATGGACTTTCTCTTTGCTCCAACATAAACTTTAGATCACTGGTCATTATTAGTATTCCAAAACATGTTTAGACTTTTTTTTTTTAACCTTCTCCAGTTTGGGTTTGATGTCCTTATCCAGTGTTCTTATAGTCCACTCTAGTATTTGCAATCTGAGCATACACAAAAATTTTATTGAACTTGTTTTTCTCTCCAAAGATTTAATGCTTCCTGTAGGGAGTGGAGAAGTCAGTTTATTAAAGTAGGTAGCCACAAATGATCAGGAAGGGGAGTCCCTGGAAAAGGAATCCTTAGAGGTGCTGCTCACTGAGTCAGTGCTGCCCACTAACAGCCAAAAACAATGGGTACAATAGTAACTTCTGGCCTTGTGGATTGGGTTCATCCAAACCTGACAGGGTCATATCAAGTCCTAGCCAGAGATAACAACGATAGGAACTCTACCAGCTGACGAGCATGCACATTCCTTCAAAAACTCACCCTAGGTCAGGTGCGGTGGTTCACACCTGCAATCCCAGAGCTTTGGGAGGCCGGAGTGTGTGGATCACTTGAGGTCAGGAGTTCAAGACCAGCCTGACCAACATGGAGAAACCTCATCTCTACAAAAAATACAAAAGTAGCCAGGCATGGTGGTGCATGCCTATAATCCCAGCTACTTGGAAGGCTGAGGCAGGAGAATTGCTTGAACCTGGGAGGCGATGTTGCTGTGAGCCGAGATCGTGCTACTTCACTCCACTCTGGGCAACCAAAGGGAAACTCCATCTCAAAAAAAAACAAAAACAAAAACTCACCCTAGTCTTTAGCTTATTATAATCAGGAACAGGAGAAAACACCCCTGGCTTGAGATTTAACATGCTAATGAGACATGCAATTTATGTATTAGCACATATGGCCACAATGCATGTACGCCCAGCAGACTACCCAAAACATGCTTGCGAGTAGCGTCCCTTGATAATCCTTTCATGAATTATCATAAGACCCCACTCACATTAAGGCTTCCCCAGTGTCACCCTGTGCTGCCTCAGTCTCTCCAACAGCCTGCTGGGACTCAGTGTTCAGATTGTACTATCATTTTAAATAAACTCTGCTACTACTTAATCTTGTCACATGTCCCTTGGGTGAATTCTTTCTTCCGTAAACACAAGAACTGAAGACCCTGCAGTGCCTAGTAACAAACTTGATACACCTCTTTAAAACTAATGTCTAGCACAATGGCTAAAATTAAATAATTAGAAAATAATTATTTAATTTTGAAAATTTTAAATATTTTTGCATTGCATGATTTGGCCACATTTAGGTTTTATTTCACTTCTTCAGTGATTTCTCCCCAAATTACTCATACACAATTGTTATTTTTATAGGAGGACATAGATTTCATAATTTTTGAAATATTTATTCAAATTCCCAGTTATCTAACATAAGTATTCTTAAATACTCTTAGTAAAATAATTGCAGATACTCTGATGCAAAAACAATAAATTATAGATTATTTTTAAACCATAAATAGTTTTCCTTTCCACCTGCTTAATATTATTGTAAACACATTTTATGCATGGTACTCTGCTGCAGAGCAACCCATAAATTTTATTAAAATAGGAAAACTAGGACCTTCTGGATAGCTGAATACATGGAGATCATTGAAAGGTGGCACACCTGAAAAGGTCATGGAATCTCCGTGACCATTTTCCCATACCTCACCCTATGCATCTCTTCATCTGTATGCTTTGTAATAACCTTTATTAATAAATCAGCATACTAAAGTGTTTCTCCGAGTTCTGTGAGCTGCTTTAGGAAATTAATTGAACCCAAAGAAGGGGCTGTGGGAAATACAACTTGAAATTCTTTGGTCAGAATTTCTGAAGACCTTGACTTGTGTCTGAAGTAGAGAGGCAGTGTTGGGGACCGATCTTCCCAACTGGAGCATAAGACACTATCTCTAGGTAGACAGTGTTGGAATTAAATTGGTGGAAACCAGCTGTGTCTACTGCTTGTTGGTGAAGAAAAACTCCCAAATATTTGGTCACAGAAGTTTTCTGTGTCGATGGTTGTGGTGTGAGAGCAAAGGAAAACATAGTCTGAGAATTTTGTCAAAGCAATGGGTGTCAGAGAGGGGAGGTTTTCTAGAATGGTCCTGGCTCATGGAAACATGAGGTTTTGGAAGAGAAAAGATGAAAGGATGAAGAATAAGGGATTTCTGATTCCTAGGTTGCCATGTAGTCACCCTTGGTATGAAGCTGCTACTATGGTGAGATCAGTTACTAAAGGTAAAAGTTACTGGTGAAACTCCCGAGGGGAGTTGGTTCATTGGAGGTGCACCAACTACAGAAATGCAGACTGATAGGAAACAAGTGTTATAGTCAACACTTATGAGAAAGAAAGGTAAAATTCTAGCCCCCAAAATGACTGAATGTGCTATGACTTGGCCAAGGGGATCCCTGAGAGAGTAATCTTGAAAACTGAGCTCTCGGCCATGATGGTAATGAGGTAAAAGGCGGGACTGTCTATTTTGGCTTTTGTGGCCATTGCTTTTGGTGTTTTCATCATGAAGGAAGACTCCTTTACATGGGCACCACACATGAAGTTACTCCCACAGAACTAAGCAGCGGTTTGAGAAGCTTTATCAAATTTGCAGTCTCAGCTTCTCTTCATGGATCTTACACATGCTAATAAAGATGTTAGGATAATTATCAAGGGAATGGGGGAAAGGCGAAAAGGAGAGTGAAATGGCTCATCCCTGTAAGATGAAAATAATTAAATCATTATTAAAAAATAAAGTGCATGAAGAAAACATTGTTGGTGTGAAACTAGAGGATCAAGAGAGAGTCATGAAATTCACACTAGAGATTACATCTCAACATGAGATTCAGAGGTGACATCCAGACTGTATTACCACCTTTCAAGCAATGTAAATTCAATATGATGTAAGAAATGGGTACCCACCAGATTGACTAAGCACAAAGAATGCAGAGAAAATCATGAAATTCTGAGTTATAAATTTTTAGATAGTTTATAAGATACAGGTTAAATAAAATAAAAATTTGTAGGGTTAAAACAAAGGTCTTAACATAACAGGGTCCACAGTTGGGTGGAACAGAGGGAGCCCCTTCTGTTCCCCCAATATCACAGGGCACCAAATCACTTTGCTCTATTACTGGAAGCTGGAGAATTTGAAAAGGCCAAAAGGTAAAGATTACAATTAGAAACTTCAACTGGAATTGCCTGGGACAATGATTAGACTGCTTAATCAAGGTAGCAATTCACGAAGAGTCCAGAGTCACCTGATAGGACCCCTGGCTGGGGACCCAATGCATTTTGCAAAGAGAAGATAAAATGGTGTGGGGGTGAAAAAGATAAGCTTATAGAACTAGAACATAAAAATATAAGGCTAATAAAATTATACAACTTAATATACTTGAACACACTTCACATAAATTGGTTCTGTCTCTTTCTCCTGATTATATTATGGAAATAGACACTCTGAGTGGGGAATGTTTTCTGTACCTAGTACTATAAATAGAAGGCATGCAAATCCACTTCAATCAGGTCATTCTTGTATTATTATAAAGGAACACTTGAGGCTGGGTAAGTAACAAAGAAAACAGCATTAACTGGCTCATGGTTCTTCAGGTTGTACAAGTATGGCACTGGCGATCTTTCCCACTCAGGGAGGACTCCGGGAGCCTCTACTCCTGGCAGAGGGCGAGTGGGTACAGGCACATAAAACAGTAAGAGCAGGGTCAAGAGAGAGGTTGGGGTGAAGGAGGTAACACATGTTTAAACAACCAGACCTGAAGAGGAGTCACTCACCATTTCAAGGACAGCACCAATCTCTGCAGCTTCCTTCCGCAACACCCTAACACCTCCCACCAGGCCCCACCTCTAACACGGGAGATTATATCTTAACATGAGATTTAGAGGGAACATCTAAACTATATTACATCCATCAAGTAATGTAAATTCAATATGGTATGGTAAATGGGTACCTGCAATTTTCCCTAAGCCCACAGAATGCAGAGAAGCTAGAATGCTGTTGAGGACGAATTCTGCACTTGATAACCCTTTGTAAAATGTTTACTCAGGTTTATGAGAAAAGTCTGCGGGTACTTCCCAGTGCCTACTAGAATTTTGGACTGGAGAATTTCCACTTGAGGGGCATTTACTACCTTGTTATTGTCTATTATCTGAAGTCACCACCATGACAGAAGGGCATGAAATGTTCTCGACACCTGAAATACCCATGCTGTCCAAGGTGACGGCAGAGAAACTAATGAGGGTGGCAGTGCCCCGGAAGAGTTCCACAATAAAATGGAAATGATTTATAAAAAATTATGCTATGTGAGGGATATGGAGAAAATACAAGCAGACAACCTTTTTTTAACCTCTGGGACTATTCTGGAACTATGCAAGGAGCTGCTGGATCCTACAGTGCTCTCAAGTGATTGGCAAACAGCAACATGGTTTATGAATACCAGTTTTAAAGCAAATAATGACATCCTGTCTGGAAGGCTGCTATGCTTTTCAAAGAAGGTAAAAAGAAATCATCTTGGTGGGTTGAGTTACATCTTGTCTTTCTAACAGCGATCCAAGTATTGAACAGTAGCAAACCCCCTGTATTTGGGTTTCTGTTAACTCATGGGCATTGGACAATGGCGTGTTCACATAGGCACAAAGAAAATGCCCACCTGGCCTGTGAAAGAGATGCCGATACACAGCATGGAAATTTGAGGAGTTCTGTAAACTGAAACATGTCAGTGCTTATTAGAAGAGCCCCTTTCTAGGTTCAAAAGGTCACTGGAATTGACAAGCACATATCCACATATGCTTCCTTGAAGTGGTCACCTGGGTCAAGGAATGGATGGATGTGAGGGTACCGCAGCAGTAAGGAGATAAGCTGAGTCTAGACATGTTTACTTTTATTCCCTTTCAGGCACAGAATGCTCTTAAGAACTATCCTGTCTGCCAGCAAAAGAGACAGAGACTGCTGATGGCTACAGAGCATATTCTCTGTTGGGAAGGCTCTGAACGTAGCTGGCTAGTGACACTGAGACTGGTAGCCCTTGGGGTCTACAAATGGGTGTTGACAGGAATAGACACTGACTCTAGAGTGGGCTTTGCTTAACCAGTGTAAGATGCAAATGCTCAGAGTGCCAAAACAGCAGCAGCAGCAGCAACAACAACAACAACAAACAGAAGATGGTGCCTGGATTTGCGTGGCTCACTACCATTTCTTCAGTCCACCGAACACATTGTGCAGCCCCATAGTGCCCAATGATATGCAGAGAGACATCCTCCTCAGGTCAATAGTCTGCTAGAGAAGTAGAAATGAAATTATAACACTGGGGGACATAAAAGCCACAAAGGGCTGTTTTACACGCCTTCATGAGGATGTGGTCACATTCTACATGACTGGGACTAAAGGAATGTCCCTACTAGATTTTTCTGTTTTTCTAGTTGATCTGGGGAAGAGAAGTTGAGGAGGATGCTGGTATGACTAAAATTCTTGCCAAGGGTGCAAATACACCGGTATGACTAATTTATTTATTTATTTATTTATTTATTTATTTATTTATTTATTTATTTATTTCTTTCTTTTCTTTCTTTCTTTCTTTCTTTTTCTTTTTCTTCTTTCTTTCTTTTACTTTCTTTCTTCTTTCTTTTTCTTTCTTTCTTCTTTCTTTCCTTCCTTCCTTCTTTCTTTTTTCTTTTTCTTTCTTCCTTCCTTTCTCTCTTCTTTCTTTCCTTCCTTCCTTCTTTTTCTTTCTTTCTTTTTCTCTCTCCTTCCTTCTTTCTTTCTCTCTCTCTCTCTTTCTCTCTCTCTCTTTCTCTCTTTCTCTCTCTCTCTTTCTCTCTCTCTCTTTCTCTCTCTCTCTTTCTCTCTCTCTCTTTCTCTCTCTCTCTCTCTCTCTCTCTCTCTCTCTCTCTTTCTCTCTCTCTCTTTCTCTCTCTCTCTCTTTCCCTCTCTCTCTCTCTCTCTCTCTCTCTCTCTCTCTCTCTCTCTCTCTCTTTCCTTTCTTTCTCTAATCACCTCAAATTTAGTGTTTTTCTTTACTGCATGATGCATGGTCTTAAGACCAGGGCTGCAACTACAAGCCCTGAAAAGCAAGGATGATTTCTAAACAATAAACTGTAGCTACATTTTTAAACCTTGTGTCAGAATCCCTAAGGGCCTAACAGGGATGGGTTGTACCTTCATCTCATCTAGCAAGTTTGGAGCTAAGAGTAAATGCAACTACATTGCCTGGTGGTAAAAATAGCTCACTAGTTCTGCACCTATGTAACTTTACCCTATTTAAATTGAAGTGCACTTATAAGGATGTACTTGCTAGACTCGTGTTCCCACCTGCAATCAAAACCAGCACATGGGTAATTCCAATGACTTTTCAAAAGATGAAAACATTTGAATATTAATTATGAGAAGGAAAAAGAGTAGCTGAGAACAAAATAATATATGAGTATTAAATCGAGGCAAACACATTATATTAGTACCTTGAAAGAAGCTCAGAGCAAGAGAGGACATTGCGTTTTAGTTAAATTACAACAGATAACTAAACTGATGAAGCCATATGTTTTCCAAGACCATTCCTGCTCTTAGAATCTGACAATATTGAACGAAAGCCTGCAAACCTAAGTGGCCTCACCTAGGGAGACAATATATAATGTGATGAACTGCACTAATTTTTAATGACTGAATGAGATTCTAGTAATATGGCTAGATATCTACTGCCCTTTTAAAGGACAGCATGTCCTTTTAAAGTAAGAGATCTGGATTAGAACAATAAGGATGGACTGTGATATTCTGAAAAATGTAGTCTGTCTTCATCTCAGTTTCCTGGCATGCAACTCCTAAAATACTTAACATCTGCAGAAATTTTTTTAAAAAAGGAAAACTTTAATGAAATTTTATATACAACATAAAGCATAGTTTTATTTATAATTTTTATCATTATTATTACTTTTTATTTCTCTTCTTTGAGACAGAGTCTCACCGTGTCACCAGGGACAGAGTATAGTGGTGCCATCTTGGTTTACTGCAGCTTTCATCTCCTTGGATCAAAGAATCCTCCCATGTTAGCTTCCTGAGTAGCTGGGACTACATGTGCACAACATTCCTGGTTAATATATATATATATTAATTTTTTTTGATAGAGTTATTAGTTTTTTTTTTAGGGTTTAGCTTTATTACGCAGGCCGGACTCGAACTCCTAGGCTCAAATGATCTGCCCACCTCAGCCTTTCAAATTACTGGGATTACAGACATTAGCTGCCATACTCAGTCCATATTTCGCTACTCTTGAGTTTCTCTGTCGTCTAAGGAATCACAATTGATATTTCAACTAAAATCTTCACAGTCATCTGAAGGTATAAAGATCACTTGAGATGCCAATTTAGATGCATAATTCTATAGATCTTCTTGCTAAATACAGAACCTAGGAAAATTATTTCCATTTCCTTTGGAGCCCACCCAAATCAAAAAGAGTACTACTAAAATCCAACATTCTAAGCAAAAATAATTTCTACCCAACATCTCTACTTGTTCTACATGTTGACAATGGGTTTCTCTTGCATTACCACATCACTTTGAATAAAAATTCTGGCAGTCAAATATTTCTGAAAGTAACCCCAGAGTACCACTAATCAATACAGGGTCCACTACATTGTTATTCCAGAAACATATTATACTAATGAAAAAGGATATATATTTGCAGCTCCTAGAGCCTTAACTGGTTCATCTGACTCAGGGGTTAGACAGAATCATTATCTTCATGAATTTGAATCCCCTGAAGCACAATTTTTAGGGAAATTTTAATTACTGGTACGTAATAGTCACAACCCAATGATTTATTTTTGGTATTTAAAAACTTACAATTTGATATCAATAAAGTGGTGAAAATCTAGCCAAGATGGAAACATCTAAATTAATGTTTTATTGTCTATTTTATAACCATGTAGCCATAACTATCTACTGGTAATATAATACAGTATCATGAAAATAATAGTTGTGTAAATCATAACTGTCAGGTAAAATCAGCATCAAGGTTTTGACACTGTAGGCAGTCATGTTTGTTAAGTCTAATGAAAATTCAATTTCCAATAACAAATATGAGTGCGCAGACTGCATGTCATGGGATTATGCAAAGACATCGTTTGCCCAACTTGAAACACGAGGCTGTAAAAGGCACTCTAAAATTATGCTAGAATATATTTAACTGCAAGAAGCAGTAACATAATAAATATCTAAACCCCGAAAGGTTGTTGTGAAATGTAACACATTCTTTGACTTAGGATAATTATCAAAGCCTTTTCCTTATCAAAAAATGTTTCTTTTTAAACACATAATTTAAATTTATCTTAATATACAACTAACTATGGCTGTCTTGAGAAACTACAAAATTTTAAATTATTCTGACATAAAATGTATGCAAAAATACAATATATTTATATCAGCCAATACAATCTAGTGTTCAGACAATATTAATCATAGATTCTTAAAGAAATGTCAGACAGCATTCAATGCAACATATACTAAGTATACTAAGAATAGCCTCCACTATAAAACTAAATGCATTTTCTACATGATAACTCTTCTCAATTGATACTATTTATCATTATTGAAAAAATAAAACAAAAACTGTTTCTACCTTCAGCAGAAATTTGGCTTAACATAGCAACTTTCTCTCCATGGTTCTCCTAAGGCCCCCAGAATGTGTAGAGTAGAATTTGTTTTACCTCACAGGGAAGCCATTTAATTATATCAAAATATGTTAATAATTTTAATATTTTTTTTACATTTTTTCAAAGTTCCATATTTTGTTTTAGAAGATCTCATGCAAAGGGCTCTCTCATTTCTGGGCCATTATCTCTGGCAATATCCCAGTTTTCAAAGTGTCCTCATGAACAAATACATAGTCAAGATATAATTCCAGAAACAGAACTTAAATTGCTGTGATTTCTAGACTTCCGTTATCCAAGTTAGGATGCATTGACATTATGGTTGCCACAATATTTATACACTGAATAAGACTGCATAAACTAAAACCTGGCTGGCCAATAGTGTAGAGCACATTTGTTTTAGACCAAAAAAGTGGGACCCAATCTTGACGTATATACTACATCTTAATTTGATTTCTTGGAATTATTATATTTGCATCAAGCATCTTTTTGAATAATGACATTGATTTTTATTTTATGGATTTTTTTAATCTTTTGAGATGGAGTCTCATTCTTGTCTCCCAGCCTGGAGTGCAATGGTGCAATCTTAGCTCACTGCAACCTCCACCTTCAGAGTTAAAACAATTCTCCTGCCTCAACCTCCTAAATAGCTTGGATTACAGGTGCCAGCCACCACATCCAACTAATTTTAGTATTTTTAGTAGAGACAAGGTTTCACCACATTTGCTAGTCTGGTCTCAAACTCCTGACCTTAGGTGATTCAGCCACTTCAACCTCCCAAAGTAGGATTACCGTCCTCAACCACCACACCCAGCCTGGAATATCTTTTAGCATGCCTAACTCTTACATTTTCTTTCTTGCCTTAGTTTTAAAAAGACTGAATTAGGCATTTCCTACCAAAAAAACTACTAACTCCATTGATGCTCAGGAAAAAAAAAAAAGAAAGAAAAAGAAAAATAAGCTGGGTGCAGGGGCTCATACCTATAATACCAGCACTTTGGGAGGTAGAGGTGGGCGGATCACAAGGTCAGGAGATGGAGACCATCTTGGCCAACATATGAAACCTGTCTCTACTAAAAATACAAAAAATTAGCCGAATGTGGTGGCACATACTTGTAGTCCCAGCTACTCAGGAGACTAAAGTAGGAAAATCATTTGAATCCAGGAGGTGAAGGTTGCAGGAGCTGAGATAGAGCCACTGAATTCCAGTCTGGTGACAGAGCAAGACTCCGTCTCAAAAATAAAAAAATAAAAAAGAGGAAAAAAATAACAACACAAGCTAAAATGTTCGTTTTTTGACATTTTATTTTTATTTAATATTTTTTGCTTATATGAGATCAAATCTTGAGAAATCTCTGAGTAAGTCAATTTTCCATAAACTCTGAGATGGTTTGTCTCTCTGACCCCACACAATTCTCGTGTTGAATTGTAATCCCTATGTGTTGAAGAAAGGGCCTGGTGGGAGGTGACTGGCTCATGGGGGCTTTTCCCTCTGACCCCCTTACTCTTCTCCTGAGAGTAAGTTCTCAAAAGATCTGATGGTTTAAAAGTGTGTTGCATTTCCCTCTTCACTCTTTCACTCCTGACACCATGTGAAGAATGACCTTGTTTCTCTTCACTGTCCAGTATGACTGTAAGTTTCTTGAAATCTCCCAGTCATGTTTCCTGTTAAGCCTGCAGAACTGTGAGTCAATTAACCTCTTTCTTCATAAATTACCCAGTTTCATGTGGTTCTTTATAGCAATGTGAAAATGGACTAATATAGAAAATTGGTATCCGAGAAGTGAAACATTACTCTAAAGACACCTGACAATGTGGAAGCCACTTTGGAACTGGGTAATTGGCAGTGATTGGAACAGTTCAGAGGGATCAGAAGAAGACAGGAAAATGTGGGAAAATTTGGAAAGTCCTAGAGACCCGTTGAATGGTTTTGTCTAAAATACTAATAGTGACATGGACAATGAAGTCCAGGCTGAGGTGGTCTCTGAAATGGGGAACTTGTTGGGAACTGGAGCAAAGACCACTCTTGCTATGCTTTAGCAAAGAGACTGGCAACATTTTGCCCCTGCTCTAGACATCTGTAGAAATTTGAACTTGAAAGAGATGATTTAGGGTAAGTGGCAGAAGAAAGTTTTAAGCAGCAAAGCATTCCACAGGTGAAAAGTATGCTTCTAAAAGTATATGCTTATATACATGAACAAAAAATGGTCTGAAAATAGAACTTATATTTAATAGAGAAACAGAGCATAAAAGTTTAGGAAAGTTTGCAGCCGAATCATGGAAAAACAAAACAAAACAATAGAAAACATTTTCTTGGCAGGAATTCAAGGCTGCAGAAATTTGCATAAGCAAAGAGAAGTCAAACATTAATAGCCAAGACAATGAGGAAAATATCAACAGGGCTTGTTAGAGACCTTTGTGGCATCCCTTCCCCTGAGGCCTAGGAGGGAAAAATGGTTTTCTGGGCCAGGCCCAGGGCCTCACTGCTTTGTGCAGCCTTGAGACAGCACCTGCATTCCAGTTACTCTAGCTCCAGCCATAAGGTGCAGTTTGGTCTGTGGCTTCAGAGTATGCAAGCCCTAATCCTTGGCAGCTTCCATGTGATATTGGGCCTCTGGGTGTTCAGAAGGTAAGAATTGAGGTTGGGGAATCTCCACCTAGATTTTAGAGGATGTAAGGAAACACCTAAATTTTCAGGCCGAAGTCTGCTGCAGGTTTTCCATTGAAAACCCATACTAGTCTGGTGCAGAGGGGAATTGTGAGCTTGGAGCCTCCACACAGAGTCCCCACTGGAGCACTGCCTAGTAGAGCTGCGAAAAGAGGGCCACCATCCTCCAGACCCATGAATGGTAGATCCACCAGCAGCTTGTACCACATACCTGAAAAAGCCACAGACAATGCCAGCTTTGAAAGCAGCCACAGGGCTTTGCGCTGCAGAGCCATAAGGGCAGAGCTGCCCAAGGCTGTGGAACCCCATCCTTTGCATCAGCATGCCCTGGATGTGATACGTGGAGCCAAATGAGATTATATTGGAGGTTTAAGATCTAATGACTACCCTGATGGGTTTCAGATTTGCATGTGTACTGTAGCCCCTTTGTTTTTGCTATTTTTCCCCATTGGGAATAGGAGCATTTACCCAATGCCTGCATTCCCCTTATATTTTGAAAGTAACTAACTTGTTTTCTATTTTACAGGCTCATAGGCAGAAGGGACTTCCTCATCTCAGATGAAACTTCAGAATTAGACTTTTGGGTTAATGCTGATATGAGTTAAGACTTTGGTGGACTCTTGGAAAAGCGTGATTGTGTTTTGAAATGTGGGAAGGACATGAGGTTTTGGAGGGGCCAGATGCAGAATGATATGGTTTGGTTCTGCGTTCCCACTCAGATCTCATGTCGAATTGTAATCTGCAGATGTTAAAGGAGGGGCCTCGTGGGTGGGGACTGAATAATGGGGGCAGATTTTCCCCTAGCTGTTCTCATGATAGTGAATTCTCATAAGACACGATGACTTAAAAGTGTGTGGCACATCCCTTTTTGCTCTCTCCTCTGCCTCCACGTGAAAAAGGTCCTTGCTTCACTTTACCTTCTGCCGTGATTGTAAGCTTCCTGAGACCTCACGGTCATGCTTCCTGTTACGCCTGCAGAACTGTCAGTCAATTAACCCCCTTTTCTTTATAGATTATCCGGTTTTAGGTAGTTACAGCATTGTGGAAGCAGACTAATACAAATTCTTCTCATATTTTGGAAATTTTCTGGTAAGATTATTTGTTACCACCATGACAAGCATCTCCATGCAATCTCTCACCCTTTTTTTTTTTTTTTTTTGAGAAAGAGTTTTACTCTTGTTGCCCAGGCTGGAGTGCAGCCTGGCATGATCATGGCTCACTGCAACCTCTGCCTCCTTGGTTCAAGCTAAGATTGTCCTGCTGCAGCCTTCCATGCAGCTGGGATTATAGGTATGTGTAACCATGCCTGGCTAATTTTGTATTTTTAGTAGAGACAGGGTTTCTCCATTGTTGGTCATGCTGATCTCAAACTCTAAACCTCAGATGCTCTGCCCACCTCAGCCTCCCAAAGTGCTGGGATTATAGGTGTGAGCCACTGCGCTGGTCCCATGCATTCTTATAACCATTTAATTTTCATAGAGTTTGTGACTAAAAGTTGATGGAATAGTTTATCATGCACCAGAGAAAGATAAAAGCAAACAAAGCAAAAAAAAAAAAAACAAAAAAAAAAAACAAAAATTAACTTCATTCTCCATTCAATTATTTCCTAGAAACTTTTCTCATAAGAGATGTTAAAAAATGATTTCTCATTAATTATTTTCATGTTTAGTACATTAATCACTTAGTTTTTTTCCTACTTGTTATTTTGAAATGGGCAATAACAGGAATTATGCCTGGATAGGTTAGATTTCATGAACCTTCAATAACACCTGGTGGATAACTAATACCCCTGGTAAGTAATTAACATTTTCCCAACATCATGTAAGAATTCAATATTAAGGAAGAGGGTAGAAAAATTATGCTGTTAGAGAATGTTTTTAAATGGTTATTGCTTACACTATTTCAAAGAAACTCTGAAACTTTTGGTTATTAAATTTGTACATATAAAAATTAGGTGTAAAGCATAGAGATACTATGTCTGTTTTTCTGCTAGAGCAATTTGCATTACTGATAAAAGAGGAGTAAATAATTGCAGAAATGTATTCAGGTTGAATTTAATCTTGAACTAACAAAAACAAGAACAATAAAGTCACTCGATATTACCAAATAAGATTTTTTGGGGGGAAGATCTGTTTCTCAGAATAAGAATCATCTCTGTGTGTTTCAAGCAAAGTAAAGAAGAATTTTCAGGACTGGTTCTTTTATCCATTTTTTACTTCAATCATGCCCTCTTTTCAAAGGCCATTCTTACAAGAGAGATCATCATTGTCTATTTGTCATGTAAACAGGTGGGTCAAGATGTGCTGACCTTAACTGAAAGTAAATGTCCATACCTTCTTTTCTGAAATATAATTATCGAGTGTCATTTTTCCCGGAATAGTAACCTTAATCATCGCCGACAGAAAATTCTTAACTGCTAATTTCATGAAATATATTCAACCTAAGCAGTAACTTACAGTGTTTTTAAAGACTGTCATTTTTTAGACTTATTCATCATTCTTATTTATTATAAAAGTCAAGGGGCACTAGAGCAATTTAAGGTACACTATCAGAAGATGAAGAAATTAGGATATGATCTACACATGTCAGACTATGTGAACATTACACCACAAATAATCAGAGGTACTTACAGCTAAATATAACTGCATTCAATTCGACTTCATTTAATATGATCACATTCAAAATTATATATTTAAATTCAGGATTTGGTAAATGATTTATTAATTTTGCTTATGAGATAATATGAGCTTAGTAAATATAAAATGTATGTACTTGTTTACATGCAAGTATATATCACAAAGCTTTTACATTTAATATAAATTTTTATTCTCCCAACCTGTATAAAGTTGGAAAAATATTTATTATATGCTACCTAGACTATAAAACTATCTATATTTCAGATTTTCCCTTTGTCTGTATTGCTAATTTTATGCTTTGATCTCTGAGACCAAAGTCATTAAATTCTTAGTAAAACTGAAAAAGACTATTCTTTCCCAGCATGCACACATACACACACTCATGCACACTCCTGACAAAAACTTCTTTTCTAGTGCAGTAGAAGTTTATCTGTTTAATGATAAGCCAGTGCATAAGCTTTAGAGACTTCTTGAAATTATAATCAGAAGTATAATTCAGGAAATTCTAAAGTCACAGAGGCTTTTTTTCTAGGGCAGTGGTTGGCAGAGTTTTTTGGTAAAGGGTCCAGTAGTTAATATTTTAGGCTTTTCAGTACACATATAATGTCTGACATAGCTACTCAATCCTGTCATTGCAGTATGAGAAAAGCTATAGACAATTGTAATAAAACTGTGTGACTATGTTCCAATGAAACATTATTTACAGAAATGGGGGAGAGTTGAGGTCGAATCAAAAGCCTTAGTATGCATACTGGAGATGTAGATGAGAGAATCAAAACTATTGAAGAATTAAGCCACAAATATGATGCTTTCAGTGGGACCGTGGCCAAAGAAAAGTCTGGGCCAACCTTATCTTAATATTTAACAATATTTTATCAATCAGAGTTATGATAAAAGACTATAGTATACATATTCATGCCCTGCAAGCTATTTAGCTACAAAGTTATTGTAACTAATAATTCTGGTCTATGAACTATGGTACGAATGTTTCCTCCAAATCCATATGTTGAAACTCTCACTTCCAAGGTGACAGTATAAGGAAGGGAAGCCCTTATGAGGTGATTAGGTCATGAGAACAGAGCCCTCAAGTGGGTTTAGGGCTCATATAAAGGAGACCCCCCAGATGGAGCTCATGTGTCCCTTACATCATGTAAGGACAAGCAAAAAGGCACTATATATGAACTAGAAACTGGCCCTTCATCAAACACTGAATCTGCTGATGCCTTGATCTGGAACATCTCACCCTCCAGAACTGTGAAAAATAAATTTCTGTTATGCAAAAGCTACCCAGTTTATCGTTTTGGTTGTAAAAGTCCGAAAGAACTAAGGCGGTAATTTCTGACCAGAAATTTCTCTGCTCTTTAAACCAAGATATGGCCTTTTCTGTTCACCCACAATATTAAAAACAAAAATAAGGTAAAAAAATAAATAAATAGATATGAGTGTGACACAAGTGATCAGTGATTTACGTATTTGTGGTTTGTTTCATGAATCTTACCCAATGTTGTATATAATACTATAATTAAATTATCGATTTAGATATTTTTCCCTCCATTTTAAATATTTTTTCACAATTTATAAGATATTAAATGCCCAAATATCAAGTATTTACCTTGTACATTTTATTTCAAATTCATTTATTATAGGAACACTTTTATATTACATAAATTATTATTTAAAAATGAAAACTCTTCATCCAGTAAAGCGGAGTAGTACAGAGCTTGTAAATACACTTCCCACGTTTGTCAATCAGCACCAAAATTTACTAGTTACATAACCCTGTGAAATGGACTAAACTTCTCAGGACTCAGATTCTACCCCACTAAAACTGGAATTACAACGTAACTATCGCACAGGACTATGTAACATTTAAATATGTGAGTACAGACTAAGTATAGTGTATATAATTTAACACATCTATACGAGTATTGGTTGTCTTATCCCATGGCAGTGATACCACAGCACAACTTATATACCACAGCACAACTTATATATCTTGAACTAATGTTACAGAATTTCATATTTGAAATAGAAATTTAAATGAAATAGGAAATATTGTGTTAATATTAATTATTTTAGTGTACTAAATTTTCCTCTACATAGTTTTATAATAAATTATCTCTGAAAATATATCTTTTATTTATTTATTTATTTATTTATTTATTTTGAGACAGAGTTTCGCTCTTGTTACCCAGGCTGGAGTGAAATGGCGCAATCTCGGCTCACTGCAACCTCTGCCTCCTGGGTTCAGGCAATTCTCCTCCTCCTGCCTCAGCCTCCAGAGTAGCTGGAATTACAGGCAGGCACCACCGTGCCCAGCTAGTTTTTTGTATTTTTAGTAGAGTCGGGGTTTTACCATGTTGACCAGGATGGCCTCGATCTCTTGACCTCGTGGTCTACCCGCCTTGGCCTCCCAAAGTGCTGGGATTACAGGCTTGAGCCACCGCGCCCGGCCCAGATATATCTTTAATGTCACATAATGCATGTTTGTATTAGAGTCAGATAACAGGAGATAGGCAAAGATATTATAAAGATTTCTATCAGAATTTAACCCAGTATAACCCATAACATAAAGTTTTATCTTATGGATGTGTATCATTTAAAATATGCAAAGAGTATCAATGGTAAACATTATGGTCAATGCAAAACAAAACCTTAGTTATACCAGTTTACTTGTATAAAATAGGAAATTTTGAACATTTTCACAGCTGACAGTCCTCTTTGTATATTAGTAATACAGAATATATTTTATTGCTTCAGCCCAATATTTTAAATCCTAATAACTGACAAATGAGTTAACTTGTCTATCATTTCTAGTCTTGCAAGTGCATACAAATTGATAGAGTTATGAACCCTTGGATAGTTTAAAAATTAATTTCCTTTTGGGCCTCCCTTTTATCTGATTCAGGCGAGCCACAAGGCACACAAATAATATTTGCTGTCCCGTTCTTCTGTTCTATGTCGATTGGAAGCTCTGCTTCTCCTAAACATAAGGTGACTCTTAAAGACAACAGGTTTCCAAGTCTTAACTTTATAATTCCGACACAGTAGATGTGAAATGGGACCTGAGAACCCTACATTTAAAAAATAAATTAATAACTCAAGTGATTATGAACTAGCATTCTATAAATCAAAGTTTGAGAAAAACAAGGGAGAAAATAAAGAGAAATAAAGATTATTTAGGTTTGTGATCTGAACAATTTTAAAAAGCTACAACATTCCTACAATACAAACCAAAATATCATAATCAAGTATGCTAATTTCTTGTTTTTGGCTGAATTTTAAATCATAAATTGATTTACTAAATCAGCCAGCCATATCCAATCAAATAATTTGGAGCATGGTCACATTTTAATCTCCAAACTAGAAAACAATACACAAAATTTTGGATAGAACAAATCTGTTCTCCTGCCTTTTCCCTGTAAAGAAGGCAAATTTTTACATTTACCTTCCTAGAGTTTTCCGTAGGCCTAAAAATTAAATTGACATAAGCCAGAGGGGCAGGAGAATAACATACAAATTTGTATCTTTTTATATGAAGTAGGAGCCTTCATAAAGAAGCGATGACACAAAACGTGGCCAAATCTAAGCGCTCATACGTTAGGTCGAGTAGAGAAATCATTATGGAAAGTGTTCAAATTATGTGAGGAAGCTAAAAGAGATACAATAATTATTTTAACAAGGAGTATTTATACGGAATTATCCTGAATATAATTACCCATTGAAGAATGATTCTCTCTTCTAGTATGAAGAGAGATGAGTTTTATCTTTCATTTCCAAAAACAAAGGAGTAGATTAGAATACCCTTCTTTGATCTGCTTGTTTTTCAAGTGCTTTTAGATCAAAATAATCTGTATGCCTAAGTGGCATATTTTGAGATGTCTTGTTCTGCTACCTTTCATATGCATTAGTGCTATCTTAGAAGATAAGACATATTTGCAAATCAACAATTACACAACATGTACTGTCCTGGAAAGTACAATGTGCATCTATCTCATGTTTTTGTTCTGTAAGAAACCCTTCTACCTATAATCCATCTTTTTTTCTTCACTTTGTTCTTTTTGTTACTTACCTCCTTTCTGCTCATCTCCCTTAAAAGGTTTGTCTTCATCTAATGGCTTAGGCATATTCTGTAAAATGGCTTAGGCATATTCTGTAAAAGTCAGTTTAAGTTGTCATTTAATGAATTCAGTTTTATAAATAGATACATTCTTTTTTTTTTTTTGAGATGGAATCTCACTCTGTCACCAGGCTGATGCCAGTTCAGTGGCATGATCTTGGCTCACGGCAATCTCCACCTTCTGGGTTCAAGTGATTCTCCTGTCTCAGCTCCCCAGGTAGTTGGAATTACAGGTCTGTGCCGCCACACCCTGTTTTGGTATTATGGTACCAGCTAGTTTTGGTATTTTTAGTAGAGACGAGGTTTTACAATGTTGGCCAGGATGGTGTTGATCTTCTGAACTCATTATCCACTTGCTTTGTCCTCCCAAAGTTCTAGGATTAAAGGCATCAGCCAATGCACCTGACCTATAAATAGACATCTTTATATATTAAGCTTTAAATTTATTTTTTTATTTAGCATATATTAAATGAGAAGATATAGGATTTTATCCTGATTCCATTAGTATACCGACCTCTCAAGGTTTATAAAGTTTAGTTTCCTCATCGACAAATTTTAAAAATGAAGACATATAATTTATAGGCTTCTTTTCATCTCTCAAGTCCTATAAAATTATCTAACAACATTCTGCCTCAAGGTCTCTGCATGTAAGAGCTAATAATTTTTGAACCTGAAAAATGATTTTGAGTCCTGCCTCCAACATTTACTCACTGTGGGGTTTTAATAAAATTTAATAACTATCTCTCATCTGTAAAGGTGGGGTAATACGATACATGGCACACTGCATCAGAGAGCTCCCATAGGATATGTATTATGAGTAAGAAATAAGTGTTTCCCATCATGACAGATAAAGAAACTGGTATCATGTTATGTTAGTGTTACGTATACAAAGTAATTTAGCATGCTATTTGGCTTGCTGTTCAGGTGGAGATAGGTAAATAAATTGTTAGATATCAAAATAACAGAGATATTGAAATATTACAAAATTATAGATACTATTTTTTAAATGTTACCTGCAGACACTTGCATTTAGAACACACTACCTAATATACCTGTAACCCTAGGGGGAAGGGCTGGAAATTATAATATTTGGATGTTGTGTTTCTCTGTTGTCCCATCTTCTGGGAAGCAAGGATAAATGGGAAGAAGACAGAAAATATGAATATATATATGTATATATATATATTCAGAAATTATAGCGTTTCAAGTGGTAACTGGTTCACAACTTCTAAAGAAAATGATAAAGCTAAGTAGATGAATGTATACACCTCTTACATACACAAAAATGTTAAAAAATAAACTGCAATAACAAATATTCTATTTTCGACTTGAGGAACAAATCAAAGTAAAACTGTGCCCCTCAAAGCCATTGTGAAATCTCCGAATCAGACAACTGAGGATATGCCATCTGCTAATCTCTTAAAAATGGTTAATTTGTTATCAATCTGTGATGGTTAATTTCAGGTATCAACTAGACTGGGCCACAAGGTTTCCAGCTACTGGGTCAACATTGTTCTGGGTCTTTCTGTGAAGGTAGTTTGGGATGAGGTTAACATTTAATTTGGAAGACTGAGTAAAGCAGATTGTCCACCTTAATGTTGGCCTCATCCAGTTACTTCAAAGGCTGAATAGATCAAAAAGCATGACCTTCCTTTAAGAAGAGGAAATTTTTCAGAACACTGATCAAAAAGACCAAATCCAGTGTCATTCGAAAGCATCATATCTTTTAGCAAATTTTAGTTTTCATATAGGCCATTAAGTATGTAATAATCAGTAGGTGGTTGAATGGAAATTTTTTTCTCATAGAATGAATGTTATATTATTAGTTCATAATACAGTTTATTTAGCTTTTTATGACACATTAAGATAGTAGTTTACTAAATATAAAAATAAAATTTTCAATATTTATGTGTGCTTAGATACTGACATGTTTAGATAAGCAGATATTTTAATAAAAGTGCAGTCATCTGATTTGGCATTTTGATATATTTTTTTCAATTAATCCTGGCCTTAGACTATGATCCAGAAAGAAAGGCACAATTCTTAATATTTACATGATCAACTTTTTGCAAAAGTATTTTCATCTAAAAACAAAATAAGGCAAATCCAAAAATCTTCCACTGGAAGGAACAAAAATTTTCTATTTATCTTCTCAAAAGAAAAAAGACATACAAATAAGAAAATAAATGCTGATATAGCTATCATTGACATTGCTGTAGACAACCATATATTAATTATGAATTCAGTATTCAAAATCTTCTCACATAATTTCTGAAATAATCTTAAAAATATATATATTATAGGCCAGGCGTGATGGCTCAAGCCTGTAATCCCAGCACTTTGGGAGGCTGAGGCGGGTGGATCATGAGGTCAAGAGATCAAAACCATCCTGGTCAACATGGTGAGACCATCCTGGTCAACATGGTGAAACCATGTCTCTAATAAAAAAAATATATATATATATATTTATATATTTAAATTAGCTGGGCATGGTGGTGCATGCCTGTAATCCCAGCTACTTGGGAGGCTGAGGCAGGAGAATTGCCTCAACCCAGGAGGCAGAGGTTGCGTTGAGCCGAGATCGTGCCATTGCACTCCAGCCTTGGTAACAAGAGCGAAACTTTGTCTCAAAAAAAAATATATATATATATATGTATATATTTATTATAGACTGATTACAAAGATATGATATAATCAATACTCATTGCAGAATTATTGCTGTCTTAATAATGGTTATTTTTTACCAAATTGCAATACAGTAAAATACAAATTAATACAGTGCAATTAAAAGAATACAGTAAAATTAAAAGAATATGAAGAAATATATACCTGTATGTTACTAATACATCAACCAGAATTTCAAAAGTTTATGTTTATTCTTGAAAGTTCCTTCAAGTCTCTTTCTTGCCCTTTCTAATCTATCTTTCTGCTAAGGTATCTACTGTTTTAACAACTATCTCTATTTTAATTATTCCTATATTCAGTGCATAACAGCTGGTGTCTTTTTAATAGGGTGAACAGAGACACAGACACGCAGGGAGTACATCAGTGATAAATGGAGAAAAATTTGAAAGGATGCATCTACAAATCAAGGAACATTAAGATTTTCGGCAACCATCAAGAGGTAAGAAGAAGCAAGAAAGGATCCTTCCTGCTATCTTCAGAGAGACTATGGTCCTGACTAATTTTGGACTTCTGGCCTCTAGGTTGATGAGAAAATAATTCCTTTTGTTTTAAGCCACCTTGTTTGTGTCAATTTTGTATGGGTGCTGTAGGAAATTGATAACATTGATTCACACTCTTATCTGTAGAATAAGTGATGACTTAGAACAAGCAGCTCATTTCATTTTTTTCAGTCTTAGCATTGCCTGATACAGGGGCAGGCAACTATGTCTCCACCCAGAATTGTTTAACACAGGGGAATTTAATTATTTTAATTGTTAATCTCACTCATATTTCTTCAAATAAAAATGTAATTACAGACTTATTGATGCAATAGTAAGTTCATAAACATAACAGTATGTTTACAACATACTGTTGTAATATGTTTATAATATAGACATATACATTTATTATATACAATTTACATGTCAATATATCTATTAGATAAATTAATTTCACTAAAAAATCAAAAACCTTTTCTACCAAAATTATTAACAATATTGGATTAGTCTAGGAAATAAATATATGACTGATTTATCTAAATATCAATTTTATTATATCAAGAAAATAATATAAATTAAAAATAAACACATGATCTAAGATGATATTACTGGAAAGGAAGGCATAATTCTTAACATTTATCTAACTTTTGAAACAGTTGAACAAAAGTAGCATTACATACCCTCACTGAAAATTACTGTACTATGGGTATACAGTTACAATAAAAATAAGTTACTTAGATTAAAACTAGACCAGGCATAGGTTACTGGCTCAAATTCAGCCATCGAAAACATAGTGAGTCCAAAAGACAGTTTGTTTTCAACATTCTCGCTAATGGGTAACTTTTCTGGTAGACTTATAGAAAGAGCAAGCACAAATGGAAAGTAGTGTGGATTCCAAAGAAACAGGAGGGAGAAGCAGAATGAAGAGGCTATGGTGCAAATGAAACAAAAGTAGACATATGCTTCATCTACTTGTCCCAAGAAGTAAATGCATAGATTACATAGCAGTAATTTGTTTCTTTTTGTTTTCTTTTTTCTTTTTTTTTTTGTGATGGAGTTTTGCTCTTGTCACCCAGGCTGGAGTGCAATGGCATGATCTTGGCTCACTGCAACCAAAGCTTCCTGGGTTCAAGCAATTCTTCTGCCTTAGCCTCCCAAGTAGCTGAGATTACAAGTACCTGCCACCACACCTGGCCAGTTTTTTGTATTTTTAGTAGAGATGGGGTTTTGGCATGTTGGCCAGACTTGTCTCGGACTCCTGACCTCAGGCAATTCACCTGCTTTGGCCTCCCAACGTGCTGGGATTATAGGTGTGAACCACCACGCCTGGCCCTCAGTAATTTATTTCTAAGGGGAGATGACTGGAGTAAAAAATATAAACCAGTGCATGTTCTTAAGTGAGCAACAAAAGTTTAGATTGGAAGTGAAGTTTCAATATGATGACTAGTCTGTAGCTCACAGAGATTGAGAATTTTCAGTTTTTTTCTGCTTTTTCTTCCCCACACTCCCCTCCTCTATCCACCTCTCCACCTCCTCCGCTCTTTCTTTCTTTCTCCCATCCCCCATTCCTTTTACCCTTCTTACCTTTTTCTGTCTCTCCCTCCCTTGCGTATAAAGTTCCAGGTATTCAGTAAATACGAACATATTTCTGATGTTGAAAACCGAGGAGGCTAACAAGAATACAATTGTAACAACTGGCAGAGACATGGAAATTTTTTACTGATAACAGTAAATTTAAATCCATGAATGAACAATGAGTTTCGGTAAAGCAGAAGTTGTTTTATCAAAGTTTGATTTGCTAATCGGAATTGAAGATTAATTCTAAAAATACAAACATATTTATGCGTTGGAAATAAAGGAATTACTGGTAGTGCTGTTGAATCCATACTTCACATGTAAGTTTTCTAGAAGAACACACAAAATAACAAACAAATATAAAAACACAATCACTTAAACTCTTTCAACTTTGAAGAAATAGGTGTGGAGGAAAAGGGGAAAGGGCCAGGGTGGTGACGATCGTATTTGAGAGTGTTGAGTTACACTAATTTTGGTAATTAGAGTAAATGAAGCTTATGTGGTAGTCTTGACTGAAATAAGTTTCTGATAAAACCACAATACACTTGAGCTTTTAATATGACTTACTACTGGCCCATGAATCTATCCTGGCTCTTCTGTCCTTTCCATCTTGATTCGTTATCCCTCCTTCTTCACCCATCATTGTGCTCTGGAAGCTGACCTCTCTAACTTTTGTAACAGGCTATGTTTTTCTGGCTGTGTTTTGGCCAACAGGGAACTCTGGCAAGAAATAAGAAGGGAAAAGTATGAGTTTTCTTAGCTTCCTCGCCTATGTTAGAATGTGTCCCATCATCACCACTGTCAGAGAGAGCTCTCCATACATACCCACCTCACATTCATTAACCGCTTTTTGTCTTTGATTCTCCAGACCAAGAGTTAGTAATAGAGTCTTGCTGTCACTAACCCTAGGATATTGTACTGCATGCTTCAGTTTCCTCGCATTCAATCCACATGGCTATGAACAGCACTTTCATTAATCTTTTCTCAAAGTTCACAGTTTATCTATGCCATCTGCTTTTTACTAGACCCTGATTGGCACAGAGCTTTGTGTTACTTAGTTATAACTTCACAGAACATTTGGAGTTTTTGCTCAAAGGCATGATAAGAAAAAAAAATAGAAGGGTAAAGATGTTTAAGAGATTGGACTCTGTAGCAAACTACAAGAAAATGTGTCACATCTGTAATGAATTTTTGTTCTTTTTAAAATTTGTATTATAAATACCATTTCAAAGTAAAAGAATCTCTGAAGTGCATATTTTATCTAGAAATAAAACTTTATCTTCAGTTTGTAAGTATCTTAGATTGGTTGATAAAAAAGTCTATTCATGATTATTTATTTTTCTTTCATATATAAATATGTATATATATATTTATATTTATTGTGTTTTAGGTTCTGGGGTACATGTACAGATCATGCAGGATTGTTGCATAGGTACATACATGGCAACATGGTTTGCTTCCTCCATCCCCCTGTCACCTATATTTCTACCCATGTTATCCCTCCCCAACGTCCTTATCCCATGCTATTTCTCCCCTACGCCACCCCCAACAGACCCCAGTGTGTGATGCTCCCCTCCCTGTGTCCATGTGTTCTCATTGTTCAGCACCCACCTATTAGTGAAAATATGCAGTGTTTGATTTTCTGTTCTTTTGTCCATTGTTGACAATAATGGTTTCCAGATTCATCCATGTCCCTACAAAGGACACAAACTCATCGTTTTTTATGGCTGCATAGTATTCCATGGTGTATATATGCCACATTTTCCTTGTCCAGTCTATCATCGATGGGCATTTGGGTTGGTTCCAGATCTTTGCTAAACAGTGCCACAAGGAACAAGTGTGTGCATAGAAAATTTATAATTGTTTTGATATATACCCAGTAATGAGATTGTTGGATATAATGGAATTTCTATTTCTAGGTCCTTGAGGAATCACCACACTATCTTCCACAATGGTTGAACTAATTTACACTCCTAACAGTGTAAAATTGTTCCTATTTCTCCACATTCTCTCCAGCATCTGTCTCCAGATTTTTTAATGATCGCCATTCTAACTGGTGTGAGATGGTATCTCAATGTGGTTTTGATTTGCATCTCTCTAAGGACCAGTGATGATGAGCATTTTTTCATGTTTGTTGGCCGCATAAATGTCTTCTTTTAAAAAGTGTCTGTTCATGTCCTTCACCCGCTTTTGAATGGGTTTGTTTTTTTCTTGTAAATCTGTTTTAGTTCTTTGTAGATTCTGGATATTAGCCTTTTGTCAGATGGGTAGATTACAAAAGTTTTTTCCCATTCTATTGGTTGCCAGTTCACTCTAATGACTGTTTCTTTTGCTGTATGGAAGCTCTGGAGTTTAATTAGGTCCCACTTGTCTATTTTGGCTTTTGTTGCCAATGCTTTTGCTGTTTTAGTCATGAAGTCCTTGCCTATGGCTATGTCCTGAATGCATTTGCCAAGGTTTTCTTCTAGGGTTTTTATTTTTCTTTCTATCTTACCTTTCTTTTCTTGCTTTCCACATACTGAAGCCTGTCTTACATTCGATTCTCTACAGGCACATTTAGAACTAACAAAACGTTCTACACATGGTTACCCTCCATTATGTTTATCCAGATTTATATGGAAAAGAAACAAATACCTGATTCCATTCAGGAAAGAGATGAGTTATTATATAAACTGTGCAACCTATTCTAAAGTCAAGTATGTAAAATAACAAACACAATGATAAGTAAATAGTCACAAAATGAAAAACTACAAACAGAAGCACACATTAAGTGTGAAATCAGTCTTGCAGCTTGCTATGCATTGTACTTAAAAGGGAGCACTTGGGATCCCAGCACTTTGGGAGGCCAAGGCAGGAAGATCATGAGGTCAAGAGATCAAGAACATCCTGGCCAACATGGTGAAACCCCGTCTCTGCTAAAAATACAAAATTAGCTGGATGTGGTGGCATGTGTCTGTAGTCCCAGCTACTAGGGAAGCTGAGGCAGGAGAATCACTTTGACCCAGGAGGTAGAGGTTGCAGTGAACTGAGATCACCACTGCACTCCAGCCTAGCAACAGAGAGAGACTCTGTCTCCAAAAAATGGTATGACTGGGAATTTAACGTTCATAGGATAAGAACCATAATCAACTGACCTGCAATAGGTGAGTAGAAAGAAAATCACTCTAAAGCTGTGTGATTCATCATTGCTTATTAAAACTATATTTTGATGCCTGAACTAAATAATCAACTGGTAGCTGATAAAGCAGAATTATTTAACTATGATATATACACGTGTGAGTGTGGGGGGTGTGTGCCAAATTAAATATCAAGAAAATAGTTCTAAATAAGTTCTAAATAAGTGATGCAAAATTCTCAGCTGCATTAATTTTCCAGCATTCTTTGTGTAATAAGTTTAAAAAGTAGTTGTTTACATGATAGAGTCGTAAAATTTTGGAGCCAAAATGGGCATTAAGAATTATATTCATTTCTTATTTTGTAGATCTGTTAAATCAGACACATTAACAATTGTATATATTTTCCAAGGGCTCACAGGTAATGAATGAAGAAGGCATGAGTGCCAGCATGTTGGTAGAGCTTTCACATCTTTTTCATAGATCATTCTGTGCTTTCCATAATTAACTTTGTAAGTTTAAATACTTAACATGAGACACTACTCAAAGCTTTCCTCAGTCACCAGCAATTCAACTGTGACAGGAAATTTTCCAGGCCTACATTCTAAATTGATGGTAGATTAAGGGATTATTGCAATAAATATTTCAGAGGTTTAGTCAATCAACTTTTTCTATAATTTTTGGAGAATGCATCAACTGAAAAATGGGTCAGGAGAAAAATAACTCATGAAAAATATGTAATATACATTTTTCACTTAATTATTCAAAATCTGTCAAGTATTTATTATGTGTTTGATACAGATATAGATGCTGTTGACACACTGAAGTATATTTTAAAGATAAGATAATTTTAGATAATAAGTGAACTGAAGAAAATAAATTACTAATTATTCAGAGTAAAATCAAAGTCAAGGAATGCTAGTTTGACTAGGAAAAGTGTATCTTGTTACATGTCAACTGAGTAGAAATGTAATTTATGAGATAGTTACTAGATGGTTAAAATAAAGAACAAGGACTCCAATGAGTAAAAAGAAAATAACAGTAGCTACAAGAATAAACATTTGTTGTAACCTGAAAATATCAGGTGCAGCAGAATGGAAAGGAGATAATTTTATGTAATAAATTTTATATAATATTAGGGTGTATGGGTGTTATTCTAAGCAAAATTAATAAATCTTTGGAGTTTGTATTATTTGTTTTTTAAATAGGATTGAAAAAATACTTGATTTACAACTTGAAAAGATTCCTTTGTTGCTCTAATCTGAAAAAATAAATCAGATCCTAGACAAAGAAGAAACAATTCCCAAATAACTTAAAAATTGTGATATGTCCAGATTGCCAAGAAATTTATGAAAAGAAGAATACTCATATTAGTCATCAAGGAGGTGCACATTTTGGTAAATATGGAATAACCAATGTCATAGACATGGCTTTTCGGAGTGTAAATTGATACAACCAGTTAGCAAAGCTACCAGTATACATTAAAAATGTTCATTTCCACAACCAATTATTTTGCTGTATACTACTACCATCTGCGCCTTCAACAGAAACAAGTGTAGATATACAACTGGAGACATATTCAAGAATGTCCAAATTAGCCCTCCTCATAAGAACCCCAATCCAGAAATTCTCTCTGTGCCCATCAAAGGTAAAAACACTTGCCGGGTGCAGTGGCTTACACATGTAATCCCAGCTCTTTGGGAGGCTGAGGTGGACAGACTGCCTGAGCTCAGAAGTTTGAGACCAGCCTGGGCAACACGGTGAAACCCTGTCTCTACTAAAACACACACACAAAAATTAGCCTGGTGTGGTGGGGTGTGCCTGTAGTCCCAGCTACTCAGGAGTCTGAGGCAGGAGAATTCCAAGAAACCGGTAACAGTAGTTACCTTTTCTGTGGTTGTGTCTGACTTGGATTTGTGCATGTAGATTCCTAATTAGAAGGATGTGTTTGATTATTTATTTCCAAGGCTTGTGATCTCTTGCTTCTTCTGATTTCTGTCTTCTGTAGCACGGGTTCCCTGAAGCGACTTCATACTACAGAGCCCTCTTTTGTTATTCCTTGCCCCCAGGAATTGAGAGTATGTCAGATCCTGTTAGCAACTCAAATTGTGCTATGTCAAAATTATTTCATCAAGCACCCATGCCCCCTAAAAAAAAGAAAACAAAACATATGTTAGATGCACACTCTACTCTCTTATTTTTCCCTGAGACATCACAGTTCTGTAACAACCTCTCTCTGCACTGTGGTCCCTCTAGAGACAGAGCATGCCACACAGCAATTTTTGTTTCCAGCAGCCCCCAGACATTTTAAGTCTCTAGAGACGCTGGGTTCCATTCTTATTCTGAGATAGATGAGACAGAAGCCAATTTCTGTGGAAGCACCCTAATAAGCTGGAATATTAGACACATACTGCACTCATTACTTTTCCCTCAAAAGAGAGACAGCAGGCTGTACTGGCCTCTATCTGCTGTGCGATGGGGCCTCTGGAACAGCAGCATGCTGCCCAAATCTTAATTTTTCTCAGCTCCCTCAAAAATCAGGGAGTCCACCAAAAATGTCAGAATGTTGGACACATGATCCAATAGTCTCTTTTCCTTCCTAACAAAATGCTGGAATCTCAGAAGTTTTTTTCTAGATCACATGCTATGTCTGTGTAAGGGACTATGGGGAGGAAACATACTTTGTTTTCTTACTGGATTTGGTGTGTCTGATGTCATGCTCAACTGGGAAGTAGGAACCTCTTAACTAGTCTGTAATTTTCTCACAAAGGGAATCTGGGTATTTTTGAATTTCCATAGGAAGGAAAGTTTGAGATTCCTAGTCCAGTGTCTTGCTAACATGATACCATTAATATTTCCATACTGTCACAGTGGTTAATTTAGGATCCTGTTGTTTAGTTTCCACATATTTATTAATTTCCCCAATGCCCTTCTGTTTATAGATTTTAATTTGATTAGTTAATGATAAAAGAAGATATTTTAGAAATCAGTTTTTAAAAATGTATTGTGGTTTGTTTTATGCGTGGTCATATGTTATATTCTTTGGAATGTTTCAAGAATTCTTGAGAGAAAGAATTATATTGCTGCTGTTGGATGAAGTGTTTTAAGTATCTGTTAGGTCTAATAGGCTTATAGTGTTGTTCAAGACCTCTATTTCCTTTTTGATCTCCACTTTGTTGTTCTATGTGTTATTGAAAACCTCCACCAATTATTGTTGAATTGCTTATTTTTTTCCTTAAATTCTGTCAACTTTGCTTCATATATCTCAAGGGTTTTGTTAGATGCATATATTCCTGTAATTTTTATACTTTCCTTATTGATTGACTTTTTATCATGATAAATTGTCTCTTTTAATCTCTAGTAAAATTTTATTTTTCTATTTTTTTTCTAGCCACTTCAGTTGTCTTGCATGACAAAGTCTGGTAAATTTCATTTATATCGTTTTACTTTTGATCTATTTCTATCTTTGGATCTAATGTATCCACAGTAGTTACCCAGTTGTATTTTGAAATCCAAACTGGTGACTTCTGTTGATCTGATTTTTTTTATTCCTTTTACATGTACTGTTATTATTGATATAGTTGGATTTATAGATGACATTTTGCATTTAATATGTCTCATTCTTTGCTTTTATTGTTTCATTCTTCACTTACCACCTTCCCTTGAATTAAGTGGATATATTCTGGTATAACACTTCAATATATTTAATGAGTTTTAATTATACTTTAAATATATATTTAGCTTTTTTTCCTTTTTTTTTGACAGAGTTTCACTCTGCTGCCCATGCTGGAGTAGAGTGGTATGATCTCCACTCACTGCAACCTCCACCTTCGAGGTTTAAGCAATTCTCCTGGCTCAGCCTCCTGAGTAGCTGGGACTTCAGGTGCATGCCATGATGCCTGTCTAATTTATTAATTTTTTTGCTTGTGTGTGTGTATTTTTAGTAGAAACAGGATTTCACCTTATTGGTCAGGCTAGTCTCAAACTCCTGACCTCAGGTAATCTGCCTGCCTTGGCCTCCCAAAGTGATGTGATTATAGGCATGAGCCACTGTGCCCAGCCATTTAGCAGCTGTTCTGAGACATGTATGTCTTATCTTATGAAAATCAACTTCTGTAATATATAAACTTAGTTACACTAAAATACAGAAATTTTACTTTTCTATGGCTCCAGTCCTCCCTTTCCCCCTGCCCCCCACACACTATGTGCTGTAATGGTTGTACAGGTTATGTAAACACACACAGAGACACAAACATACTCAACTACACATCAATCATTTCTGTTTCTCTTAATTTCTTCTTGTGTTTTAAAATTACCACTTGGCATCTCTTTCTCTCTCAAGTTTAGCTTTGTTTTGACCCACCTAACTTGTGTTTTTTTTTTTCTAATGTGTTACTTTTTACATAAGCCCAAAATATAATTATGTATATATTGTTTTATACTATTGCTTTTTAAATTAGTTTAGAAGAAAAAGAGAAGAAATATGTAACTATACTGTATTTTATAATTACTCATTATCTTTTATCTTTAGTGTATCATTTAATATATATATTTAAATAAAAATACAGTATCATTTGTTTTCACCCCAAACAACTTTTTTTGTTTGTTTTCTTGCTTGACAGGTTTGGTTTTTGTTTCAGCATTGTGACTATGTCATCTTTCTACCAGTATCCTCATTTTATTTCTGGGAAGTCAGCGCTTGGTATTATTGAGCTTTTCTTGTATGTGATTAATATTTTCTCTTATTACATTCAAGATTTTGTCTTTAGATTTAGATTTTAACATTTGATGTTGTTGTCTTTGTGTGTATCTGTTTTTACTTATATATTACTCTGATTTTATTAAGCTATAATAATTTTCTAATTAAATTTAGGATGTTTTAAGTCATTTTGGCTTTCAATATTTTATCTCCCTTTTTCTTGCTGTTATTTTTTTAGTGCTCCCGTTTAACTTATGTTAATGTGTTTAATGGTGTCCACATTTGTCTTCATTCTTTATTCCATTTGTTCCTCATATTGCATAACATATAGTAAAGTATTTTTAAGATTGCTGATTGTTACTCTGCCAGTATAAATCTACTGTTGAGCCTGTTTGGTCGATTTCTCATTTCAGTTATTATATTTTTCAACTTCATAATTTCTAGTTGATTTTTATTTATAACTTCTACTTATCAATATTCTCTATTTAATGAGACATTGTCAATATACCCTTTGTGTATTCTTTAGACATTTAAGTTTTGCATTACTTGAATGCAGGTTTCTATAGCTGCTTTTAAATTTTGGCAAATTCCCACATCTGTGTTCCATCAAAATAATTTCTGTCATGTGTGTGTTAGTGAGAAGAAGCTAGCCACCAATAGATAGGAAATTATCACTGTAATATTGGTTATTCTTCCATAAAAAAAGGAGGAAGCCTGAATTCAAGAAAGCTTATTTTGCCAAAAAAAAAAAAAAAGTCCAAAGTCACTACAACTAACATTAAAAAGAATATTGTATGCATGCCCTTGACATTTCCATCAAGACTGCCTGGTTAAAAATCTTTATCCTAGTAGTATGGGGGAAAAAAAGGAGAATTGTGCCCTAATGTTAAATACAATAATCTCGGCTTTACTTTTAAAAAACACAACATTTCCGAATGATGATGTTTGATTTTTCTCTCTTTTTTATTCTGAGATTTGGAAAGCCTTGTAAGGAGGTAATTTTTATGTTTAACAGTGTTTGGAAGTCTCAGCATACAATAAAAATTCAAGTCCTTGAAACTTGGGTTGTCTTTCCTTTTTGTTCTAAGGGAGGTTTCAAGTGAAAACCTTATTCATTTGTTCATACGGAAATTTTCTCAAACTGTAATTTGTAAAGTGGTTGAAGTAAATAAGTTAGATAGTTACATTCATTCATATTATACCAAAAAGAAATGAAGAGCAAGTGTAATTGACCTAGAAGGAATGCAGCTTTAGAGAAGATTTCACGAGGACTGCAGCAGTCAGTAAGAATAGTGTTCATGAGGCAGCGGGTGGTGGTGTCGGGGGACGTGGTGGCTCATGCCTGTAATCCTAGAACTTTGTGAGGCCAAAATGCGTGGATTAATCGGGTTAGGAGTTGGAGACCATCCCGGCCAACATGGTGAAAGACTATCTCTACTAAAAATACTAAAATTAGCCAAGAGTGGTGGCAGATGCCTGAAATTACAGCTGCTCCAGAGGCTGAGGCAGAATAATTGCTTGAACCTCGGAAGCGGAGGTTGTAGTGAGCCAAGATCATGCCATTGCACTCCAGCCTAGATGACAAGAGTGAAACTCTGTCTCAAAACCGTGTATCATCTTAACTTGACCAAATACCAGCTCCCAGCGACTGTGATTCCTCCATCAATTCACAGCTCTGAGAAGATAAAGCTACAAAATATAGTCCTTGGAGACAAAAAACAATTAGGATAGAGAGACATTCCAAAAGGAATTGAAAAGTGATGTGAAGCAAAATTTGTCCTAAATTTGTTTCAAATATGTTGTTCTGAGAACCACTGAATTCATTAGCCATGAGATCATGCAAGATTAAATCAATTGAACCTATTCTCTTTTCTTCCCCAAAGACTTTTCTTTTAATCTGACAAATGAAGACACTGAATATATACATATGCTAAAAAATAAAAATCAGATAGATAATAGAAATCTTGTAATAGACGGCTAGAGGGCAGATTTCATCAAGGACCAATGCAACCATGAGAATTCACATTCCTGGGAGTTCAGTACAAACTTCAGACTAATAGACTCTATTGAATATTCAGATTCCAAATTCAGCAAGCAAGCAAGAAAGAAGGAAAGACAGAAAGACAGGCAGGAAGGCAGGAAGGCAAGAAGGAGGAGAGGAGAGGAGAGGGGAGGAGAAGGGAGGGAAGGGGTCCAGTGTAAAGTGAAAATGTAATGAATGTAATTCACAAAGCAGAAAAAAAAAACTGCTGTTAACACCATTAAAACTTTTCCATCTGTCTAGGGTTATCAGGGTGCTTTTTACTTGCTATTTAATGTAATTCTTACTGAACACAAATTTAAATTGTTAACAGGAATTTTACCACTCATTTTTACATTATGCAGTGCCAGTTTTACAAGTTCTCTTAATTTGGACTGCAGTAACAAAATATCGCAGACTGGATCACTAACACAACAGAAATTGATTACCTCACAGTTCTGGAGGTTAGGATTTTGAGATCAGAGCTTCTATATGCTCAAATACTGGTGAGGGCTTTTTTCCTGGGTTGCAGATGGGTCTTGTTTTAAAAGAGATTCCAAGAAGGATATATAGAAATTGCTGCTGATTCTATACTAGATGCTGATGGGGGAGGGGGGAATCAAAGGCAATTAGATGATTGGATGTCTTAGTAATTTTTTTATCTAGGAGGTGAAAGTGTTAAACTATAGTTTCAATTGAAAAAGATAGTCACTATGTTAGTCAAAAATGGAAAATATTTAAGCATTTTGGTGTTTGTAGAATGACCAGTTGTCTTAAAATACAAACGTATGAAATGGATTGCATATGTCTATATCTTTCCCCACCAAAGTCACGGAGAATCCTTGCTTGATAATTGTTTTTATACTATCAGAATAATTTTTAAATTGTGTATATATGTATGTATATAATTGTTCCCTATTAACTATGTATAACACATTAACTATTATATATATTTAAAACATATAATTATTCCCTATTTAAGCATCATATGAAGAATACAAAAATTATACAATCAATAAAATTAGATCTTGGTATTAGCTGGATATATAGCCAGGTTTTGAGTTGGAAAAAGTAATAAAACACCACTATTAGGTTGCTTATGTACTCATATATCCTCTGCTTATATTTATAAACTAGAAATGCATAGATAAACTGTCTATACTATTTAGTTTTACTACAGATTACTCAAGCACTGCCTATTTAAAATCAATGTTTACATAGAACAAAGAGGCAACATGATAAAATACTTTATATTTGGACACTTCCATTAGCCACTTAGTGTATTGGAGGCCTTTTACTGTCTGCCCAAGTAAAAGCTAATACTTTAAGACCACGATTTAATCATCAAATGTATTCACAATAAGAATTCACAAAACTTATTACTGAACTGAAATGTATCTGCATAAAGTTAGAAATATTGATAATACTTGAGGGGAAGCTTACAGAGATATGATATCCTACTTTATTAATGAATTATAGATGTTTCTAAAAATGTTAAGTGATAATTTATGAAAAGTAAATCACCTAGAATTTGCTAATGGTGGACAAGCAATTCTAAATGCAAGGATTTAAATAGTAGTTTGTTGTTATATTTTTAGATATATACAATGAGAAAATCTGAGTTCAGAACTGCAGGTAGGGCAGTATATTTGCATAAATTCCTAATGGGAACCTGTTTAAAGGGTTTATAGCTTCTGTGATTAAACATCTCATATAATAAAATTTTACAATGGTTGCCTTCAGCATTTAAATAGTCTCTCTGATTTGTTGATAAGGTACTATGGGGAAAGGCTTATGGTCAGCTCCTAAATAAAACTTCCAAATTTTTCATTTTCTATATGGATTTCCCCTATAATAGATAATATGAATTAATTTTTAGTATAATCTATCTATTATTGCACTCCTGAGACTATCAGTAGTCTATACGATAAACTAATAATAAATTTTATTAAAATAAATTAACAAAAGCTACTATATAACATATTAATTTAATATGCAATAGCTAGACTAATCAATGAGAACTAGATTACTAATGCAACATAAAACATAATCAATTATGTTTTACTCATTTTCTGAGTTAAATAACAATCTTTAAAGAATCTTTGTTAGAGCGATAGAAATAAATATTTGTCACCAGATTATCTTACCTAAACGAGTTATGCTCAGATTTTATTATAAAAATTTTCAGATTTTATTATAACGTTTTAGTTCATAATTATACACTGATGATGTAATTAGAAAATTAAATGCTTTAGCCCCTGTGTCCAGGCATCGTCAGTTTCATTAGATCATATGAAATAAAAGGGAGAGGAGTTGGTTTTATAGATGAAAATTAGGGCTTAATTTTCATTAAGGTGTACAATGAAATTGGGGCAGCAAAAATAGCAGCTCTAGTAGCTCTTAATTGGAGAAAGGGAACAAACAATATTATCAGAATTGATAAATACATGGAATTAATAGTTTTGTGCCTTGTTTGAATTTTGAAATTAAGGATGGAGCTGGTAATAAAACAAGCATTATTTGGCTTTTCTGCAATATGTGAAAGGGAAAATATATATTTAAGAATAAAACAAATTTTGTCTAAATGCTTTTGATGAGGTGAAGTATTGGTGAAAAGTAATTTTGGAGTGGGGTTAAGTATTGCTCAAAGCTGCTGTATGCACGTTGTTATATAACTTTCTATAATTAAAATAATAACAAAATTATTATTAACTAAAATGATTAGTAACATGTAATTTGATAATTAGTCTATTTCAAAACAAAATATATTGATGCTGTGTAGACACTACAAACATAAATTTTAGATAACCAAAGTAACAACTAATAATTACTAACTGTATCATGACCTATAATAGGTACTGTGGTTATTATGGTGAGAATGATCTGTTCACTCACTACATAAAATCTATAAATGACTATATGACATTCAGTCATTTTTCTACTTCCATTTGTCTAATAGATATTTAATGTAATGATAAACAAAACAACTTGAATTTCAATCTCAAGAGCATCTTATATATTATCTCAATTGCAATTGACATGTAAGAAAATTTGTTATGGTATATCTTGAGACTAGGTACTGATCACTTAAAAAAATTAGCTTCATGAGCAAAGAGAACTCTGACTACAGGTTTATAGAAAAGAGAACAAATTCAATAATTAAGAAATAAAAATTAAGTACTTGATGATTAATTATTATGGGTTGAAAATTACTTATAATATTTTGACTTGAATACTTGGCTGAATGAAAATTTCCTTCAGCGAAAAAGACAACATGGTAAGAGAGTAGATCTGATTTGGGAAAAAATAAGAAAAATAATTTCAAAATACAAACATTAAAAATGATTTATACATTCATGTATTTACTCAGAACATTTTAATTTTTTGATTACTAAGATTCACACATTTCTGAAATCTGGTAATAGAGCAGGGAGTTTATAAGGTTAGACTTTGTGTCCCTACCCAAATCTCATCTTGAATTATAATTTCCCGGTGTTTAGGGAGAGACCTGGTAGAAAGTGAATGGATTATGGGTGTGGTCATTTCCATGCTGATCTCATGATAGTGAGTGTTACTGGATTTTCACAATATCTGACAGTTTTTCGTTTTATAATTGGTAGATTTTTCCTGTGCTGACACATGTAATTTTCCTGCTGCCATGTAAGATGTGTCGTTTTGCTTTTTCCTCACCTTTCACCATGATCGTACACTTCCTGAGTCATCCCCAACAATGCAGAATTGTGAGTCCATTAAACCTGTTTTCTTTATAATTTGCCCAGTCTTGGGTATTTCTTCATAGCACTGTGAGAATGTACTAACACCAGATCAAAGCAGATATGGTTCCTCATTGTATGAAACTTACATTTTAGTGGAAGAGAAGGTTCTCCCCAAATAAATGCCAGATATAAAATAGTATCTGATGGTGTCCACCCAGGTAGAGGAAGGACAGAGTTTTTGTAAAAAATAGGAAAGACTAGGTGCATTGAATAGTGCAAATGCATCAGACAGATCAGATATTATCCTTGCAAATATATACAAACATTCCATAATTAGGAGGTCACTACCAAACTCAGAGAAAATAAATAGTTACAGATTAATGAGAAGATCCAGTGATTCCCGTCTGGGTTGCTGTAGAAGAATTTTTTTTTCATTAGAAAGGAAAATAGTAAGACAAGATTACTATTCAATGGGTTCACTTTGTGACATGCATAGAAGCCAACTACTGCGCTAGCCTTTGTGGAGAGAAAAAGCATTATTATAATTCAACTGGCAAGAAGACAGGAGGCAACATTAAGATCTGTTTCACCTAGGTGGGGTCTGGGGTTAGGTTTTATAGGCAGAGTAACAATGGGAGTGATAGGAGAATGCAATGAGGCATGATCTCATTAGCTCATGCAAAGGAGAAGAGCCAGATCTGCAACAAAACAGGGCATACATTTCTTCATATTCCAATATCCATTCCTCTATCCAGTTAATTCCACCCATAGCTGGCTTCTTTTTTCCAGCCCCTGTGGTTGACTATTTTGTTCCAGCAGGCTCTGTCAAAGATCAGGCATGCTTGGCTCATCTGGGTATGCACGGGTTACTTGATCTGTAACCTGGGGATCCATTGCCCTGAATAAAACTCGTCATTCTGGCTAGGCACAGTGGCTCATGCCTGTAATTCTAGCACTTTGGGAGGCTGAGGCAGGTGGATTGCCTGAACTTAGGAGTTTGAAACCAGCCTGGGCAAAATGGTGAAACCTCATCTCCCCATTAAAATACAAAAAATAAGCTGGGCGTGGAAGTTTGAGCCTGCAGTCTCAGCTGCTCAGCGGGCTAAGACAGGAGAATTGCCTGAACCAGGAAGGTGGAGGCTGCAGTGAGCAGAAGTCACACCACTGTGCTGTAGCCTGGGCGAGGGAGTGAGACTCTGAGACTGCATCTCAAAAAAAAAAAAAAAAAAAAGAAAAGAAAAGAAAAAAAAAAGAGAAAGAATTCCGAATTTCATTGTCATATACCATCTTGCTATTTATTATTATTTAAATTCAGTCTCTCACTTGTGCTGCATTACACTGCCTAAAATTTCCCTCCAAAACTGCAAGAACTAACCCTTGAGCTTCTGGAGTTATTTTCTATCAGAACTAAATTCATGTTTCATTTCTGAGAAACAGACTTCGTCCAAATACTGGTGGATGTGTAGTTTTAAAAACCCAAATAAGTCTCTCTAAAAAGGGAATACCTGAAGGGATAGCCCAGCTCCTGAGTTCTCCCGTGGTTTTACAAACGTCTTGTTGAAATGTATCACTACTTTTTTTCTGTCCAATTCTACCTTTGTTATTTTCTCTCATCAATATTGATCATAAGGCCATTTCCTAGTATATTTATTTCAAACTGTTGTTTCCAGAGAGCCTGATCTGCAACATTAAATAATATTTGTATGTAGGATGAATGAGAATTGTACACCTCACTTAGAGAGATGATGGTCTCTTTGGCCACATGGGCAAAAACTAACGTTTGCTATTACAGAGGTTACTTCAACATGTGGTTCATAATTTTAACTATATTTAAATCATATTAGCTATCTAGATATCTAGATAGATAGATAGACAGATAGATAGATAGATATTTTTTGATCTAGAGCCAATAACTTTGGTTTGGAAGATATTGAATACTGCTAATCAGGTGCTGATGAATATTCCCAATTAAATTACAAACTTCTAGAACAGATTTATCAGTTATCTTTTACTTCTCTTCTATTTATGTTTTTTTCAAGCTGTGATGCACAAACTTTGTTAATTTATCAGTTTCTATCTCATGTTATACCTTTCAACTGTGATGCATTTATATCTGCTAATATATATTTTAATAAAGTTTTGCTACAACTTCAATGTGCCATCTTTCTCATTCTAGTAATTTATGCTTATTTTTATTCTAACCAATAGATTCTATGCACTAAAGGCTGTACACATTCAATGTTTTTTTAAAATAAGTATCTACATATGTGTAAAATCTGTTTGCAGAAATTCTCCTGATTGATGCTTACATTTGTACAACTTTGAATCAACAGAAATGGGACACGATGCTCAAGGAAATAAAAAATACTCAAAAATTAAAAATAAAAAAAAATAAATAAAAATAAAAATAAAATACTCTTTTTTTTTCTGCTTTATTGAGGTGGAGTCTCGCTCTGTCACCTAGGCTGGAGTGCAGTACCATGATCTTGGCTCACTGCAACTTCTGCCTTCTGGGCTCGAGTGATTCTGCTGCCTCAGCTTCCCAAGTACCTGAGATTACAGGTGCCCAGCACTGCACCAGGCTGATTTTTGTATTTTTAGTAGAGATGAGGTTTCACCATATTGGACAACTGGTCTGGAACTCCTGACCTCAGGTGTTCCACGTGACTCAGCCTCCCAAAGTGCTGGGATTACAGGTGTGAGCCACTGCGCCTGGCCATAAAAAATATTCTTAAAGTTGTAGAGCTCATTGGAAGCAGGATTAAAAATATTAGAATGTATAAATAATTACTATGGAATACCTGATCAACTCATTCTTTTTCTCACATATGGATTATTTGAATATTATAAAATAAACTTCATGATATTGAAAAGGCTTAAGATAAAATGATGGAATTCATTTTTTTTTATATATTTTATCCAAGCTTGTTTCCTACCATTTATGGGCATAACATACCATTTGCCAAATACTTCACAAACAGCACTTCATTTACATAAATTACCTTGAGCATCAGGCACATATAATTTTACACTTTTGTAAATACAGTATCAAGAAGCAGAGATTCACTTCGTTATTAAGAAATCACCTAGGGGTTAAAACAAGATCTCTTTATTGGCACAGCCTATGCTCTTTATCAATTCTACTACATTGCTTCTCAATGTATTATTGGAAATTTTTACATATTGGCTACATTTTTGTCCTACTACTCTTTTACTTTCAAATAAATATCTGGGAATAAATGACATTTACAAGGATGCATTATTTTTTACTGTACTGTGTGTCTCTAAGATTCTCACAGTCATTTCTCATGTGTTTCACTGATGCCAAGCAATGAATCTCACTTGAGTTCTTTTGAATTGGTTTCAAAATGTAGTAGTTTTTAATTAATCTCTTCTTTACTAGTTGTTCTTTACTTTATAATCCACATTAGCTTTACATAATGTGTCCCAGACCATCAACTTTTATGCTTTTGTTTTTTTAAGAGTTTCAATAAATTTAATTACTGAGTGATTTCATAAGGTTTACAACTTTGATGGATACATTTTCCTTAATTTTTTATTATCACAAGTCATATTGAAGACTGCAGTTTTTAAGATATTAACCATATTTTTATGCTAGCCCCCTTGTGATGTGCAAAAATAGATGTCAATCTTTCCAGCAAGTAGAAACAGTTACACATAAAAGTATTAACATGCCAAGCATTCACAGTAACAGTTTTATTTATTTTGTTCATGTATAAGCTTACTTATATGCATATGTTCTGCTAACATTCCTGTTTACCAGCTCTTAGTTACCTTGCATTGGGTTAGAACATGTTCCTCTAGCTCAGAGAAGTTTGTTATTACCCACCTTCTGAAGCCTGCTTCTGTCAATTTGTCAAGCTCATTCTCCATCCAGTTTCGTTCTCTTGCTGGTAAGGAGTTGTGAGCCCTCCAAGGAGGAGAGGTGTTCTGCTGTTTGGTGATTTCGTCCTTTTTGCACTGGTTTCTTCCCATCTTCATGGATTTGTCTACCTTGGGTCTTTGAAGTTGTTTTGACTCTTCAAAGTCAAATGGGGTCTCTGAGTGGACGTCCTTTCTGTTGATGTTGAAGCTATTTCTGTTTGTTTTGTTTTGTTTTTCTTCTAGCAGTCAGTCCCCTCTGCTGCAGAACTGCTGGAGGTCCACTCCAGACCCTCTTGCCTGGGATTCACCCTCTGGGACTGCAGAACAGTAAGGATTGCTGCCTGTTCTTTCCTCTGGTAGCTTTGTCCCAGAAGAGTACCTGCCAGATGTCAGCCAGAGCTCTCTGTAAGAGATGTCTTTTTGGATATACAGGGATCCAGCAGCTGCTTAAGGAGTCAGTCTTTCCCTTTTCAGAGCTCAAGTGTTGTGCTGGGAGTCCCTTTGCTTCCTTTAGGTCTGATGGGCACGAACATTTAAGCCTGCTGCAGCAAAACTCACAACTGCCCTTTTCCCTGGTGTTCTGTCCAAGGAAGGTACCAAATTCTATGCACCATATAATCTATTTTTATTTATTATTTGTACCACTATTCTTCTCCAAAACATCATTATATTTCTATTTAATCATGTCAATTGTTTCTTAAATTTTCTTCTCACCTCCAGGTTTTCTACCCTGCAATCCTACTTCACCTAATCCATTTTCCACATTGCAGCTATTATCTTTTTATATCATTTTGTATCTTATAAGTAATAAAATATTTTCAATTTTAGAATAACATCCAAAGATTTTTTTTTCATTTTTTGGTAACAACCAAAGTTTTTAAAACCATTATTACTTCTCAAGGGATATTTCACATTTTTGTATATTAATTTTCCCCTAAAAATTCATGTTAAAGTTATCACCTTTAATTTCCTCAAATATAATTTTATTTGGAAATATGATCGTTGTAGATTAGTTTAATTAAAATGAGATCATATTGGAATAGATGAGCACCTACTATAATATGACTGATGTTCTTATGTAAAATAGAACTATAAAGACAGACATACACAGAGGGATAACCACATATTAAGATGAAGGGAGATACTGAGGTGATGCAGCAGAAACAAAGAACACTGATGAGTATCAGAAACTATCAGTAGATAGAAGAGAAGCATGAAACACATTTCCCTTTCACAGCCATTAGAAGGAATCAACCCTTCCAAAACCCTGACCTTCGACTTCTAGTCTCCAAATTTCTGTTTTTCTAAGCCTCTCAATTTGTGGTACTTTATTATAGCAACCCTAGCAAACACATATGTAGGTCATACATTCCCTAACACTGAAACTGAAACCCTGATTAATTACTATCATTTCCTTAACTATTTCATGCTGTCTTATCTCTATTCTAATTTAACTGTCTATTATAATCATCTTCATCTTTCGTCTATTTCTTATTCTATATCAAAAATAATGTTGTTTTCGATGTAAATGTTTTACTCCGAAAGGTCTTTCAAAACGTTTCTGGTGGAATTGGGGGTGGAAAATCATGGCTACAATGTGCTAAGGGCAGATAACATTCTCTTACAGAGCTTCAGATCTGAGGAGCTGAATAGAAATATTAGAGAAAAAAAGAGTGAAAGGAAATGAGCAAAGCTTCCAAGAAATATGGGATTACATGAAAGGCCAAATCTATGTTTTATTCATGTACCTGACAGTGATGGAGAAAATGCCAAGACCAATTAGAAACCTGAGAGATTTCTGTCTCAGGAACACAAGGGTGGAATAAATATCTTTAGGTTGTTTCCTAGATTTAACCCAGTACGCTTTCCAACTTTAGATATTGTCAGCTTCTCATCCTATATACATAACACACACACAAAAATGAAACATTTTCTGATAGAATATAATGTTATTTACAGTCTTAATGATTCCTTTCTAGAATATTCCATAAAATGATTAGTATTCATAGAAAGATGAATGAAAATGTGATAATCCTAGGGAAGGAAACCTACTCATGGTTGATCCAGATATTATAGTTGAACAAGGAATCTTTAAAATTCTATGCCTAATATGACAATCAATATAGACAAAGAGTTAAAAAATAAAGATAGGACATTGCAGTCACAGATAATTGTAATTTGCAAAGTAAACAGAAACAAAGAAGAATTTTATTTTCTGAAAATAAATAAATAAACAAATAAATGAAATCTGCAGATCAGGGAACCACAGCCTCTGTTGTAAACTAATAGTGTGCTCTACAGAACAAAGAGTGAGTCTGGCTTAAGGAAAGTTCCTGCTCCAGCCTTCAATCAGGTCCATATATGCAAATGAGAAATCCAAATTTGTTCAGTCTTGATTGGCTGAAAATACCTGAGTATGATTGAGTAATTTCCAGGCCCAAACCAGAAGTCCCTGTTGGATGTCCCTCTTGGGTGACTGGTGACAGTGTCTCACCTCAGGTTACAGGAACGATCCTAGCTCAGAGGTGTGAGCAGGATGCTTGTCTAGAGCCTTCCTTGTATGGCACAAAGAGGGCATCATTGCCCTTTTCTCATTCACCATGGCTACTGGGTAAGTGTAATTTCACAAATGGAAGACATAGCAATAGAAATCACCTAAAGTACAGTGTAAAAAATGAAATAAAATACATGAGATAGGCTCAAAAGATCTAGTATACAGATAACTGGAGTTCCAAAGGATGAGAGAAGTTGTTTTAGAAGAAAATTGGTGAGAATTTTACAAACCCCTTGCAAATTAACTCACAGAATTAAGACTATCAATCAATTCTAAATTTAAACACTCTTTCCTACCTCCTCTGCCAACTCACCCTCGTCCACTTAAATAAACTTAGGCACATCACAATAATACTACTGAAATGCGAACTATCAAAATAATAAAAGCAGCTAACTTGGGAGAGAAACTGCTACCCTCAAAGGGTGGGATGGTAGAGTAAACATTAACCTTTTAAGAGAAATAATAGAAACCAGAGTGGAAGAAAAGATATCCCAAAAGACTGACAAAATAACAAGCATAATGGATCCTACAGCCAACCGAAACATTCTTCAAAAATGAAAGTGAAATAAACGTTTCAAACCTAAAAGAGGGAAAGTCATTGTCTATCTGCCTATCCTAAAAGAAAACATGAAAATTAATGAAAAAATTTGAAGATTATGCATATAAATGTTTAACCAAAACCATGTACAAGAACATGTAGTACCATTATTTCCAAGATTCTCACACTGGGAAACTAACCAAAAGTATAGCAACACAAAATAGATATATTAATTTTATTACATTTATACAATAATTTTTTATAATTAGGATACATAAAATAAATTAACATGCAATAATATAGATGAATCTACACACGTAAGGTTGAATAAAGAAGTAGTTATACAAGGGTTCATATTGCATGATCATGTTTATTTTAAGTTTCCCCTCAGAAAAACGTACTAACACATATTAGTAGTCAGAATATTATACTTGAGGGTAGTGGTTTGTAGAGGGCAAAGTCAGAATTCTGAAATATTGCAAGATTCTGTTTCTTGACCTGGGTTCATGTCATATATTTAATTCGATTTGTGAAACTTATAAACAAGTGCATACTCCTACTATTTTCATATAAATAATAAAACATATTCTAAAAACAAACACCAAAACGAGAGTTAATGTAAGTTTCACTGTAGGCTGCAATGAATGGAGCCTGACATTATTCAGAACCATAAAATGGTTATAAACTTAAATCAATTTGTGTTAATTTGATAAAATATTAACAAGTATTTACAGAGCTGAGTTTTGCCTGGTGGGTTTATTATTAAAAAATGCCCCCAAAAATATGGAAAAATATTTTCTTCAGCTTTAAACCTCAAGATAATTAAAGTTCAGGGATTTATTAGAAAATGTTTTCTTAAAAAGCTTCAAATAAAACTTTTAATATCTAACCTTCATGAATATAAATGTCTGGCTTGCTAACTTTGTGAAGATTAGGTTTACACAACGGAGAAATGAACAGTGAAACTCAAGAGCAGCCGAAAGAGGAATACAAAAAGTGTCATTTTGACCTGTGATAAGAGAGAGAGAACTATCATAATAAAGCAGTGATAGCACAGATTAGTTTCTACAAGAATTGAAAAGAAATTCCCTTTTGTTAGATAGGATTAAATTTTTTAAAAAGTGCCTCCTCTTGTTGGACCAAGAAAAAAGGTGCCCTTCTTCTGAGGAGACACTATCCAGTGTCAGGAAACCCAGTGGTGAAGGCACAGGGCGAGTTGGTTTTAGTCTTCTCTTGTGTCATTTCTTTTATGCTCTATTTTTACCAGCTTTAAGAGTTCCTTTTGAGGATAGCAGAGCAAGAGAGTAGGAAACATGGTTCCTCACACAATGACACCACTCTGTCTTCTACGACTGCTAAATATTAGATTGCTTAGAAATAGACAAAAGTGATATATAATTAATTTAGTTTGCTATTTATATTTTTACTGTTTGACAATGCAGCCAAGCCTATGTCCTAAATAAATAAAATAAAATAAATAAATGGTAGCTGAAGATAAGCACTCAATCAAAATTATAAAATAAGAAATGTACACAAGGGCGATCAGGTACCCCATCTCCTATGGAATTAGTCTGAGTTTTTGTTTTTGTTTGGTTTGGTTTTTGACAGGGTCTCTCATTTTCTCCCAAGCTGGAGTGCATTGGAGCTATCATATCTCACCATCGGCTCAAGTGATCCACCCGCCTCAGCCTCCCAAGTAGTTAAAACTATAGACATGCCCCACTATGCCTGGATAATTTTTTTTTTTTTTGGTAGAGACAAAGTTTGACTATGTTGTCCAGATTAGTCCCCAAGTTCTGGTCTCAAACAGTCCTTCCATTTGGGCCTCCCAAAGTTCTGGGATTATAGGGCTGAGCGTGGCAATTCATTCTTTTTCAAAAGAATATTTCCAAAGATGTTCTCTCTGATTACACTTAGTGACTTTAACATCTCCCTGACAGTCTCAAAGGAAAACAACCAATATATCTGAATGTATAGACAAGAAGAGCATCTGGACTTTAATTATAACCGCTTTGACACATAATATGGTGAAATTTTCATATTTAGAGATTAAAAGTCAAATTTATTATTTTTTGAAATAATGGATGATCCCTATTTATGGAGATGATAATGATTGCTGACAGTAGGAGGAGAGAATAAGTCTATAAGTAAAGAAGCTTTTTTAAAAACAGCATTAAATGTAGGTGGACGCTAATGAGTTAATGAGAAAATCTGAAATCAGTGTATACACTTTGATTATTTTCTCTTCCTCCAGGAAATGAAACAACTTCCTTTAAAACTATTTGTTTTTGTTCAACATTGGTTATGAGACTATCACATTATCCTCCAAGGTCATTACCAAGCTTGCCAGATACCACATCAGCGTTTCTGAAAAAAAGCTGAAAATTCACTAATGATAGCCTTATTGCCTAATCTTATTGTGAAGGCAAGTTACCAGTTTACTATGTGCCAAAAGGTGAGCTTTAAAAAAGAGATAAAAAAATTATTTAGGTATTCAAATAATTACCTTATAAAGACTTGAGAAATAAAAACAGTGAATCACAAAAGGAAAAACAAAAAGGTGCAAAGGAACTTAAATATGAAAAAACAATCCATCAACCACAGCAGATCACTTCCTTAAAACCTTAGATTTAGGTGCTGACTTACATTAACAAAGCTTTTGCTAATTTGAATCAGGTTTAATAAGTTTTCTAATTACTCTCTCCTCCACTTGTACTTTCTTGAAAGGCTTGAGTATCAAGTTTAATCAATTTTCTTTTATCTGAATACATAGCACATTTTTTTACTGCATTTTTGGTTTTGGGGTACATGTGAAGAACATGCAAGATTGTTGCATAGGTACACACATGGCATTGTGATTTGCTGCCTTCCTCCCCATCACCTATATCTGGCATTTCTCCCCATGGTATCTCTCCTCAACTCCCCACCCACCACTGTCCCTCCCCCATTTCCCCCCCACAGCCCCCAGTGTGTGATGCTCCCCTCCCTGTGTTCATGTGTTCTCATTGTTCAACACCCACCCATGAGTGAGAACATGTGGTGTTTAATTAATTTTTAATTAATTATATATTACCAACAAATGGCATTGTTTATCCTCTTGTAAACTTCAGATGCCAGCCTGGACACTTGAAATACTTTCCGTAGAAACAGTGAATTGAAGATTTATAAATAATTTTAATATATTTGTGGTACTTCCTTCAGTCCATTATATCCCACACTGCTCTGTTCCTTTTCATAGGAAATCGTACAGAGTGTACCATTTGATACTCTAGTGTGTATATCCCATAAAGCAAGAGCTGTAAACCTAATTAGACAGATTTGGGATCAAGAAGAAATTTAAGAGATGAATGTTTTTGCTAATTTTTCACTGATGGTATAGAATCTAAAAATTATCTCATTTAAGTTTCAAATGAAGAATTGTCTTGCCTCATAAAGAGACTCAGATGAAGTCTGATTTACTCTGATTATTTTTTTAAACCCTGCTAATGAGGTTTATCTGGGAAGGAAATAGTTCTCTGCTGAAACTGATCAAGCTATAGGAAACAGAGAGAATGCCAGGAGCTTGGTGATAAACTAAAAAGCATTTCTGAAATTGTGTCTTGCTTGATTTTCTGATACTGTAGCAGAATCCAAAGTGGCAACAAAGAAGAGGGGCAGATGGCAGGAAGCAAAGGTGGCAGATAAGAGTGATAATAAATGTCACCGTTATCCCTTGTTATAGTTTTGTGTCCCCTCAGAATTCATTTGTGAATCCCCTAATCCCCAGTACCTCAGCAAATGACCTTTTTTTTTGGAGATAGGGTCTATAAAGAGACAAGTAATTTAAAATGAAGTCATTAGGGCGGGCCCTAATCCAATATGATTGGTTCCTTAAAGTAAGAGGACATTAAGACATGCAGACACACACACACACACACACACACACACACACACACACACACATCAGACAGGCCTCCATGCAGAATGAAGACCATATGAACACAGCAAGAAGGCACTGACTGCAAGCCAAGTAAAAAGATTTTAGAAGAAACAAAATCTGCTGACACTGTGATCTTGTACTTAAAGCCTCCAGAACCGTGAGAAAATATATTGATGTTGTTTAATCTGCCCGCCCCCCACAGTCTGTGGCATTTTCTTTTGGTAGCCTGAGGAGGCTAACTAATATACCTTTCTCTTTCCCTGGAAGATACAGTCATTCAAGAATCCACTCACCCTGTCTAGAACAGATGAATGGTAGACTAGAAGGCACTGTATTGGATCACGATATTGGAAGGGCCAATTCCCTCAATGACCAAACAAAAGAAAAGAAAAGAAAAAGTAAGAAGTAAAAGCAACTCCTTTTGCACATACTGTTGGCATTGGTCCATTTTTACACTGCTATAAAGAACTGCCTGAGACTGGGTAATTTATAAGGCAAAGAGGTTTAATCAACTCACAGTTCAGTATGGCTGTGAAGGCCATAGGAAACTTACAGAATCATGTCAGAAGGCTAAGCGGAAGCAAGACACCTTCTTTACAAGGTGGCAGGAGGGAGGATGAATGCAGAATGAACTACCAAATACTTATAAAACCATCAAATCTTGTGAAAACTCCCTCACTATAACAAGAAGAGCATGGGGGAAACTGCCCTGATGATTCAGTTACCTCCACTTGGCCTCTCCCTTGACAGGTGGAGATAATTGGCACTATAGGGATTAAAATTCCAAATGAGATTTTGGGTGAGGACACAGCAAAACCATATGACTGTCCTGACATGAACTTTATTTTCACGTTATTCAGGTAATTTCTAAATGTCTTTTTACACCACCTAGTAATTATCACTTGATGTCAGTTTTTAATAAAAAAGCAGTAACATCAGAAGAATTTTAGATATGTCAGCACTGGATTTGAGTTTGAGTGTGCTAAGAATCATGTTGAAATCTATAAAAACATGAAAAAGCTCTGATAAATACCCTAATAGTTAACTAGTAAACATGGGTAAGGCTCTTCAGTGGTTATTCTTTTTAGCCAAGGGATTAACTTAGTTATATCTCACTCTGACAATTCTACACTTCCAGGAGCGAAATAATCACTAGGTATAAGTGGCCTACCTGAAACTTTCCAGGTTTGTCCTCTTCTACTTTGACTTATATCCTAGATGATGATTGTTCAGTATAAATAAAGGTTATTCACTCTCTAATTTAAAAATGTACATTACTGTTAGTAAATTCATTAGCAATCCATAAAAATTGAAATTTACCTTGAAATTTCAAATACTATATTTCATACATCTTTTTTTCCAATTGAGTCTAAATAATTTTACAAAATGTGCTTATAAGAAAAGAAATTATATTAACAAGATAACCTATTTATTACAAAAGAATATGGGCAAAGTAGGGGAAATAAACAGAAGAAAATAATCAAATACTATAGTTATTCACAAATAGAATATAAGTCCTCATGATGTAATCTGAAAATATTAAATTGAGCAAGTTTTAGTAAAAGCTAAGACAAATCAAATGCCCTTGAATTAGACTATGACAATAGGAAGGGGATCTTTTAAAGAATGAATTATTGCTTATCTATAAGGATTATTCAGCTGTTCAGATGCTTATTTTATTCTAGTTGAACAAAATACATGTGGAGATATATATGAACATCTAATATCACAAAAAATGTAAAATGAGGACCCATGGACACAGGGAAGGGAACATGACACATTGGGGCCTGTCCGGAGTTGTGGGACTAGGGGAGGGATAGCATTAGGAAAAATACCTATTGTAGATGACAGCGTGATGGATGCAGCAAACCACCATGGCACGTGTATACCTATGTAACAAACTTTCACATTGTGCACATAACATAATTAAAAAAAAATAACAATGAAAACAAGAATAACCAAAAATTCTTTTTCTGAAGTTGTCTCCATTGAATATTTGGACACAACCTTATATCCTGCAATAATCTATTATCTTGCAGTAGTCTATTATGGGTTTCATTTAACTTTTTTGTTGATTCTTTTAAGTTTCTACATAGACAGTGATGTTATATGTAAATAAAGAAAACTTATTCCTTCCTAATCCACATACATTTACTTTTGTTTTCTTGTTTAATTGCATTAGCTAGAACTTTCAGTATAATATTAAATAGAATTCATGAGAGGCATCTTTAGCCTGTCTCCGAATTTTCCAGGAATGCATTTAGTTTCACACCACTAAGTAAGTTACTGTAGACATTTTGTAGATGTTCTTTATGAAATTGAGAATGTTTGCTTTTACTAGACCAAAAAGCATGACTTACTTAATTGAGCACTATCATGTAAATTCTGAATTTAACATCTTCTTGCAATGGAGAATGAATGTTCTCATTGTTCAACTCCTACTTATGAATGAGAACATGTGGTGTTTGGTTTTCTGCTCTTTTGTTAGCTTGCTGAGAATGATGGTTTCCATATTCATCCATTTCCCTGCAAAGGACATGAACTCATCGTTTTTTATGGGTTACATAGTATTCCATGGTGTATATGTGTCACATTTTCTTTATCCAGTCTATTATTGATAGGCATTTGGGTTGGTTTCAAGTCTTTGCTATTGTAAACGGTGCCACAATAAACATGTGTGCATGTGTCTTATAACAGAATGATTTATAATCCTTTGGGTTTATAAACAGTAATGGGATTGCCAGGTCAAATGGTATTTCTTATACACTCCCACCAACAGTGTAAAAGCATTCATGCCTGTTTCTCCACAACCTCTTCAGCATCTGTTGTCTCCTAACTTTTTAATGATTGCCATTCTAACTGGCATGAAATGGTATCTCACTGCGTTTCAATTTGCATTTCTCTAATGGACAGTGATGATGAGCTTTTTTTCAAATGCTTGCTGGCTGCATAAATGTCACCTTTTCAAAAGTGTCTGTTCATATCCTTCACCCACTTTTTGATGGTTTTATTTGTGTTTTTCTTGTAAATTTGCTTAAGTTCTTTGTAGATTCTGAATATTAGCCCTTTGTCAGATGGGGAGGTTGTGAAAATTTTCTCCCATTTTGTAGGTTGCCTGCTCATTCTGATGATAGTTTATTTTGTTTGTTTTTTGCCATACAGAAGCTCTTTAGTTTATTATTATTATCATTATTTTACTTTTTGTCTTAGGAGCACCTAGCAACAGGTTATCCAGGATAATTCTTTATAGTAATGCATATTCAAGAAAGATAAAGAAGATGTTAGTGTAACCCAGGACTCTAATGGACTTCTGTCATTCAATATCCCTAAATATTTACTATGTTTTAATATTTTTCCATGTTGTGAATCTTGGCTAGTGAAAGAGGGACTCTCACTGCAGAAATCGAAAAATAGAGGGAGGACTCAAGATGGCGCTGTGAGAACAACCCAGGATTGGAGTTCTCGTTGTGTCTGCGGAGAGGGTGTCCACTCAGAGATCCAATCGAAAAGTCAGCAACTACGCAGACGACCAGCGGACAAATCCGCAAAGATGGGAAGAAACCAGCGCAAAAAGGAGGAAAACACCCGAAACCAGAACACCTCGCCTCCTAGAAAGAACCAAAACTCCTCACCAGCAAGGGAACAAAGCTGGACGGAGAATGACTGTGACGAAATGACGGAATTAGACTTCAGAAGATGGATAATGAGAAACTTTGGTGAGCTAAAAGATCATGTATTAAATCAATGCAAAGAAACTAAGAACCTTGAGAAAAGATCTGAAATAAGATTTGAGGAAATGATAACAAGAATGGATAACTTAAAGAGGAATATGAATGAATTAAAGGACCTGAGAAACACAATACGAGAACTTCACGAAGCATGCACAAGTTTCAATAGCCGAATTGACCAAGCAGAAGAAAGAATATCTGAAGTCGAAGACCAACTCAATGAAATAAAACGAGAAACCAAGATTAGAGAAAAAAACGCAAAAAGGAATGAACAAAGTCTCCAAGAAATGTGGGACTATGTGAAAAGACCTAACCTACGTTTGATAGGTGTACCAGAAGGGGGCGAAGAGAATGAATCCAAGCTGGAAAATACTCTTCAGGACATCATCCAGGAAAATTTCCCCCACCTAGCAAGACAGGCCAACACTCAATTGCAGGAAATTCAGAGAACACCACAAAGATATTCCGCAAGAAGAGCAACCCCAAGGCACATAATCGTCAGATTCAATAGGGTTGAAATAAAGGAGAGAATACTAAGGGCAGCCAGAGAGAAAGGTCGGGTCACCCACAAAGGGAAGCCCATCAGACTCACAGCAGATCTCTCGGCAGAAACACTACAAGCCAGAAGAGAGTGGGGGCCAATATTCAACATTCTTAAAGAAAAGAACTTTCAACCCAGAATTTCATATCCAGCCAAACTGAGCTTCAGAAGTGAAGGAAAAATAAAATCCTTTGCGAACAAGCAAGTACTCAGAGATTTTGTCACCACCAGGCCTGCTTTACAAGAGCTCCTAACAGAGGCACTAAACATAGAAAGGATCAACCAGTACCAGCCATTCCAAAATCACACTGAATGCTAAAGAGCATCAACATAATGAAGAATCTACAACAACTAACAGGCAAAACAGCCAGCTAGCATCAAAATGGCAGTATCAAATTCACACATAACAATATTAACCCTAAATGTAAATGGACTAAATACACCAATCAAAAGACACAGACTGGCAAATTGGATAAAAAGCCAAAACCATCAGTGTGCTGTATCCAGGAAACCCATCTCACATGCAAGGATACACAAAGGCTCAAAATAAAGGGATGGAGGAAGATTTACCAAGCAAATGGAAAGCAAAAAGAAGCAGGAGTTGCAATTCTCATCTCCGATAAAATAGACTTTAAAGCAACAAAGATCAAAAGAGACAAAGAAGGCCATTACATAATGGTAAAAGGATCGATACAACAAGAAGAGCTAACAATCCTAAACATATATGGACCCAATGCAGGAGCACCCAGATACATAAGACAAGTTCTTAAGGACTTACAAAAGGACTTAGACTCTCACACAAAAATAGTGGGAGACTTTAACACTCCACTGTCAATACTAGACAGATCTACCAGACAAAAAATCAACAAGGATATCCAGGGCTTGAACTCAGAAGTGGAGCAAGCAAACCTGATAGACATTTACAGAACTCTCCACCCCAAATCCACAGAATACACATTCTTCTCAGCACCACATCACACCTACTCTAAAATTGACCACATAATTGGAAGTAAAGCACTGCTCAACAAATGCAAAACAACTGAAATCATAACAAACAGCCTCTCAGACCATAGTGCAATCAAGTTAGAACTCAGAATTCAGAAACCGACCCAGAACCGCACAGCTTCATGGAAACTGAACAACTGGCTCTTGAATGTTGACTGGGTAAACAACGAAATGAAGGCAGAAATAAAGAAGTTCTTCGAAACCAATGAGAACGAAGACACAACGTGCCAGAACCTCTGGGACACATTTAAAGCAGTCTCTAGAGGAAAGTATATAGCAATAAGTGCCCAAATGAGGAGAATGGAGAGATCCAAAATTGACATCCTATCGTCAAAATTGAAAGAGCTAGAGGACCAAGACCAAAAAAACTCAAAACCCAGCAGAAGACAAGAAATAACTAAGATCAGAGCTGAGCTGAAGGAGATTGAGACACGAAAAACCCTTCAAAAAATCAATAAATCCAAGAGCTGGTTTCTTGAAAAGGTCAACAAAATAGAGAGACCACTAGCCAGATTGATTAAAAATAAAAGAGAGAACAACCAAATAGATGCAATAAAAAATGATAAAGGGGAAATCACCACAGATTCCACAGAAATTCAAACCATCATCAGAGAATATTACAAACAACTCTATGCGCATAAACTAGTAAACCTGGAAGAAATGGACAAATTCCTGGATTCCTGTGTCCTCCCAAGCTTAAACCAGGAGGAAGCTGAAACTATGAATAGACCAATAACAAGGTCTGAAGTTGAGGCAGCAATTAAGAGCCTACCACACAAAAAAAGCCCAGGTCCAGACGGGTTCACAGCCGAATTCTACCAGACACACAAGGAAGAGCTGGCACCATTTCTTCTAAACTATTTCAAACAATCCAAAACGAGGGAATCCTTCCCAAATCATTTTATGAGACCAACATCATTCTGATACCAAAACCTGGCAGAGACCCAACAAGAAAAGAAAACTTCAGGCCAATATCCATGATAAACATAGATGCAAAAATCTTCAATAAAATATTGGCAAGCCGATTGCAACAGCAAATCAAAAAACTTATTCATCATGATCAAGTAGGATTCATCCCGGGGATGCAAGGCTGGTTCAACATACGCAAGTCTATAAATGTAATTCACCACATAAACAGAACCAAAAACAAAAACCACATGATCATCGCAATTGATGCAGAGAAGGCATTTGACAAAATTCAACAGCCCTTTATGCTAAAAACCCTCAATAAACTCGGTATCGATGGAACGTATCTCAAAGTAATAAAAGCTATTTATGACAAACCAACAGCCAATATCATACTGAATGGGCAAAAACTGGAAGCATTCCCTTTGAAATCTGGCACTAGACAAGGATGCCCTCTATCACCACTCCTATTCAATATAGTACTGGAAGTTCTAGCCAGAGCAATCAGGCAAGAAAAAGAAATAAAGGGTATTCAAATAGGAAAGGTGGAAGCCAAATTGTCTCTATTTGCAGATGACATGATAGTATACCTAGAAGACCCCATCGCCTCAGCCCAAAAACTCCTGAAACTGATAAGCAACTTCAGCAAAGTCTCAGGATATAAAATCAATGTGCAAAAATCACAAGCATTTGTCTACACCAATAACAGACTTAAAGAAAGCCAAATCAAGAGCGAACTGCCATTCGCAATTGCTACAAAAAGAATAAAATACCTTGGAATACAACTCACAAGGAACGTAAGAGACCTCTTCAAGGAGAACTACAAACCACTGCTCAACGAAATTAGAGAGGACACAAACAGATGGAGAAACATTCCATGTTCATGGTTAGGAAGAATTAATATCGTGAAAATGGCTATACTGCCCAAAGTAATTTACAGAATCAATGCTATCCCCATCAAGCTACCATTGACTTTCTTCACAGAACTGGAAAAAACCACCATGAACTTCATATGGAACCAAAAGAGAGCCCGCATAGCCAAGTCAATTCTAAGCAAAAAGAACACAGCGGGGGGCATCACACTACCGGATTTCAAACTATACTACAAGGCTACAGTAATCAAAACAGCATGGTACTGGTACCAAAACAGAGATATAGACCAATGGAACAAAACAGAGGCACCGGAGGCAACACAACATACATACAACTATACAATCTTTGATAAACCCGACAAAAACAAGCAATGGGGAAAGGATTCCATGTTTAACAAATGGTGTTGGGAAAACTGGCTAGCCATGTGCAGAAAGCAGAAACTGGACCCCTTCCTGACACCTTACACTAAAATTAACTCAAGATGGATTAAAGACTTAAACATAAGACCTGGCACCATAAAAACCCTAGAAGAAAATCTAGGCAAAACTATCCAGGACATAGGAGTAGGCAAGGACTTCATGAACAAAACACCAAAAGCATTGGCAACAAAAGCCAAAATAGACAAATGGGACCTAATGAAACTCCACAGCTTCTGCACGGCAAAAGAAACAGTCACTAGAGTGGATCGGCAACCAACAGAATGGGAAAAAATTTTTGCAGTTTACCCATCTGACAAAGGGCTGATATCCAGAATTTACAAAGAACTCAAACAGATTTACAGGAAAAAAACAAACAAGCCCATTCAAAAGTGGGCAAAGGATATGAACAGATACTTTACGAAAGAAGACATATATGAGGCCAACAATCATATGAAAAAATGCTCATCGTCACTGATCATCAGAGAGATGCAAATCAAAACCACATTGAGATACCATCTCACGCCAGTTAGAATGGCGATCATTAAAAAATCTGGAGACAACAGATGCTGGAGAGGATGTGGAGAAAAAGGAACACTTTTACACTGTTGGTGGGAGTGTAAATTAGTTCAACCATTGTGGAAGATGGTTTGGCGATTCCTCAAGGCCTTAGAAATAGAAATTCCATTTGACCCAGCAATCCCATTACTGGGTATATATCCAAAAGACTATAAATCCTTCTACTATAAGGACACATGTACACGAATGTTCATTGCAGCACTGTTTACAATAGCAAAGACCTGGAATCAACCCAAATGCCCATTGATAATAGACTGGATTGGAAAAATGTGGCACATATACACCATGGAATATTATGCAGCAATCAGAAATGATGAGTTTGTGTCGTTTGTAGGGACATGGATGAATCTGGAGAACATCATCCTCAGCAAACTGACACAAGAACAGAAAATGAAACACCGCATATTCTCACTCATAGGTGGGTGATGAAAAATGAGAACACATGGACACAGAAAAGGGAGTACTAAACACTGGGGTCTATTGGGGGGAAAAGGGGAGGGCCAGTGGGAGGGGGAGGTGGGGAGGGATAGCCTGGGGCGAAAAGCCAAATGTGGGTGAAGGGGAGAAGAAAAGAAAGCACACTGCCATGTGTGTACCTACGCAACTGTCTTGCATGCTCTGCTTATGTACCCCAAAACCTATAATCCAATAAAAAATTTAAAAAAAAAAGAAAAAGAAAAAAAAAAAAAAAAAAGAAATCGAAAAATAGAGATTTGATGATTTTAGTGACTGTAGAGCTAGAATGTAACTGCATTAAGTATTAACCCATTTAATAATCTTATAAAAATTAGTTTTATGCTTTAATAAGAGAACAATTTATATTGCTTACAACTAAGATTCTTGCCTAAAAAAATAGCATGATAATTTGCTGTGTGTCAGATGCTATGAAACAACTGTTTTTAGAGTATGAAGAAGTATGTAATACTTGCTCTTAATAACTTTGTCATTCGGATAGGGAGATCAAATAAAATGGCTTGGGCATTTAATCAAAATCTAAAAAAGATACAACTAAAAACATGTTTCACGTTTATTCCGAACATATGGAAAGTGTAAACTATACTTGCAGTGAACTCAGAAGATATGTCTTTTAGTTGTGACTACCTATGAGAACTTTAATAAAAGTGGACTTGAGGCATTTGGTATAGAGGATTTTATATAGAAGGCAGAGTTCTGTCAGGGAATTGTTAATATCTTATTCACATTTTGTGATCAATGTATGTTATATGATGTATTCTTATTTAGCAGACAATTGCTAAATGAATGAATGGATGAATGAATAGTTAGATGAAAGAAAGGAGCCAATTTAAACAATGGTAAAAATATAAAACCACTAAAATGTATTTTATTTTTTCAATAGACAGTAAACTAGTTTTTTAAAATATATAAATATATAACAGTTAAAAAATGGATGAGGAGCATATGTTATTTTGATACAAACATATAATAATTAATTACCAAATCAGAAAAATTAAAATATCCATCATCATAAAAAGTTATCATTCCTTTGGGTTAGGAACATTCCAATTACAATTCTCTAGTTATTAATATACTGAAATATACAATAAGTTATTTGTAATAATAGCTGCCCTATTGTGTTATTAAACACTAAATCTTATTTCTTTTATCTAATTGTGTCTCTGTACCCATTAACAGACCCCACTTTATCCCTCTCCCTCTACCATTCCCAGCCTCTAGTAACAATTATTCTACTATCACCATAAGATTAAATTTTTTAGCTCATATATAGAAGTGAGAACATGTGAATATTTATCTTTCTGTAACTGGCTTAATTTGCTCAATGTCATAACCTCCAATTCATCTCTGTTGCTGCAAAGGATAGGGTTGTGTATTTACTGCTGAATAACTTTCCATTGTGTACTACAATAGTCACCACATTGTATTTATTTATATATTTATTTATCCACTGATGGATATTTTGGTTCATTCCATATCTTGGCTATGGTGACCAGTGCTTGCAATAAACATAGGAGTGTAGATATCTTTTTTATATCGTAATTTCTTTTCTTTGGGGTACATACCTATCAGTGGGAAGGCTGGATCATATGGCAGTTGTTGCTCTAGTTTTTTGAGGGACCTCCCTTGATATTGCTCTTCATAGTGGCTGTACTAATTTACACTCCCACCAACAGTACACTAGTCTGTTTGAATTAAACATTAGTAGATGAGTACTGAGTGCTAATGTTAACATTGTAAGATGTGAGATGGAGGACTCTGAAGAAAAGATGTAGAGATTTTAGCGGTATCAAATGAGCATTGGAGAGTATTTGAAGGTAGTTAACCTTCTACTTTCAGATATTGAAAACTATACTTGAATCTGCAAGTAATGAAAGTCAATAGAGATATTTTGCATAACCTATTTATAGCTTATGCTAAATAAGCAATTCTTTGGATTACAAACTTATGATTTAAAATCTTCCTTATGATGTGGTTTTGACACATTCAGAAATTCACAAATGTTCTCAGATACATTACTCCTTTCAATAAAGTTTTAAAAGTTTATAAAGTTGGAGGCCGGGCGCGGTGGCTCACGCCTGTAATCCCAGCACTTTGGGAGGCCGAGGTGGGTGGATCACGAGGTCAAGAGATCGAGACCATCCTGGTTAACCTGGTGAAACCCCATCTCTACTAAACATACAAAAAATTATCTGGACATGGTGGCGCGTGCCTGTAGTCCCAGCTACTCAGGAGGCTGAGGCAGGAGAATTGCCTGAACCCAGGAGATGGAGGTTGCAGTGAGCCGAGATCGCGCCATTGTACTCCAGCCTGGGTAATGAGAGCGAAACTCCGTCTCAAACACACACACACACACACACACACACACACACACATATCACAATAATCAAAATGGTTGATCTCATGCACACATACACAAGGATTATTTTTCCTTTTTTATGGGTTTGTATTTTCATGATTTGTTTTTCTTTCCTCTTAGTTCTCTTAAAGCATGTTTTATATTTTGAAAGCCCATTATTTGTTTGCTATTACTATTACCATTTTATTACTTTTTATATATGCTGTATTGTTATTTTAGTCATATGCTTGATACTTATATTATTTACATCTAATTATAGATCATTTTAAATACTGATCATTAATGATGACATGTTTAGTATAACTAACTATATAAAGTATATTGATTTCTATACCTCTAATATTATTTTCTTTTCTTTTTTTTTTTTTTTTTTTTTGAGATGGGGTTTCCCTCTTATTACCCAGGCTGGAGTGCAATGGTGTGATCTCAGCTCACCGAAACCTCCGCCTCCTGGGTTCTGGCAATTCTCCTGCCTCAGCCTCCTGAGTAGGTGGGATTACAGGCATGCACCACCGTGCCCAGCTATTTTTTTTTTTTTTTGTATTTTTAGTAGAGACGGGGTTTCACCATGTTGACCAGGTCAAGATCTCTTGACCTCGTGATCCACCAGCCTCGGCCTCCCAAAGTGCTGGGATTACAGGCTTTAGCCACCGTGCCCAGCCTCTAATGTTATTTTCTAAATGTAAACACATTCTATAGTTGCACGTTTTAAAAAGTATAAGTAGACTTTAGGGCTTGAAGTTACATGATCTTCAGTTTTGTGTAAGTTTATTTTTTTTTTCTCATCACCGTTTAAATCCATTCATTTATTTTGAGTTTTATGATATATACTTGACAGATACATTCTCCTAAATACAGAGGCATGAAAGTGTGTGCCAATCAGAAAGCAGAAATAAATGTATGAAATGATGATGACTTTAATGCCATACATGCAGTACTCCACTAGACAAAAACGAAAACACATCAAATACCAGATGGCGAGGTAAGTTTACAGAGGTGCTTCTGGAAGGGAAGGGATTAACTTTTTCTTCTGAAGACCCAGAGTAATGGCTGTTTTGACTGCTCGTTTCAAAGCAAACAAACTGCAGCAAAGGGTCAAAGTATTAAATACGTACTCATTTCACGTTCTCAAAACTTAAGTTCATGCAAGAGAACTTTGGCAGCAATTTGAATCTGAAGGACACGATAGCAGTTTAAATATTTCTCAATCCTTCCATAAATGATAATATTCAAGTAATTATCTGCCTTCCTTTTCAAAGATAGTGCTTGTACTTTGTAAATGGCCAACAGTATGATTTCCTATGAGATACATGAGAAATTGTCATTACTATTCACAGATATCAATCAGCATGTTACGTACTTGCATAGAGCCGTAATCTGATGTTTGATCTGAAGGAGAACAAAAAACAAAACAAATCAAAATGAATAAACTTTAGAATGTTTGTTTTGCCTTCAAAATTTGGGTAAAGATGTTTAGTGGGATGTTGTTTGAAGCCTCACAGTATCCCTTCTGCTCTAGTTTGCCTTTTACCCACCTGTGACACTCATATTTGCATGTCCATACAGTGATAGCATCACAAATTTTATAGTAGCGCTATTCTGTGTGAAGAGGTTTTATAGTAATTCCTACATTTTTGCTTCTGAAGAAAAAATAATTTCTTCACTGTATTAATGTTTTAAGTTCTGATTTTGAATAAGATTAAGTAGCTCACAGCAGATCAAGAACAACTATAAAATGCAGATGAAGATTCAAGAGTAGTCTGTCTTTAAAAATAAGATAGCTGCCCAGGTAACCAGAGACTGTGGGGCCAAGTTGCTAAGAAGTAGGAAGCTTCAGAGTAAAGAATTCATTTAGTCGGGCTCATTTTCTCTTGAATCTTTTTCAAACTTAGGGAAGAAACACTGAATATCCACACGAAGGATTTCAGATAGGAGAGAGCTGCTTTTACAATATTAAAGAGCTAAAAAGACAAATTGAAGATCATACCTGTAAAGCAACTTGAATAGCCAAGATATTGGAAAGCAATGAACTGAAAACTTACAAGTGATTGGAACATTTCAGACAATGGAAAGGTTAGCTTCTTTAATGCCAGTGCAAATGGGAATTGAAATTGTTAAAATTCAATATCTGGAACAAATAATTTTAATAACAAAAATTAACAATTATAGCACATACATTAAATCAATGTATAAGCATCAAAATTGCTTTATTTAAATATTTCTGCAATTATGTCTGAGGTTTAAAATCCCGTATATAAAATCAACAACCAAGAAGCATTCATAATTCAATTTTAAAGACAGAGTGTGTTTGTGTATTTTAATATTATAACAGCATGTTTTTAGATTGTCCTGACTTTTTCTGTTTGAAATTATTTCAAAAACTTTTAAAAGACTATCATAACTTGCTATTTGATATGGTTTGGCTGTGTTTCTACCCAAACCTCATCTTTAATTGTAGCTACAATACTGCCCACATGTCATAAGAGGGAACTAGTGAAAGGTAATGAATCATGGAGTTAGTTACCCTCATGCTGTTCTCGTGATATTGAGTGACTGCTCAAGAGATCTGATGGTTTTATAAGGGGCTTTTTTCCCTTTGCTCAGTACTCATTCTCTCTCCTGCCACCCTGTGATGAGGTGCCTTCCACCATGATTCTAAGTTTCCTGAGGCCTGCCCAGCAATGTGGCACTGTGAGTCAATTATACCTGTTTTCTTTATAAATTATCCAGTCTCCAGTGTTTCTTCAAAGCAGAGTGAGAAGGGACAATACACTATTTGTATACATAATCATAAATTTTGTCTTATTACTGTTTACTATTTTATATATAAGTATATATCGTCCTTCAGACATTTCTGAGTCTTCATTTTGAAGCTCCTGAATAAGATCTTGGAAGAAGAAAGAAAAATTAGAAATATACAATTACATTAAGTGAAAAAATACTTGCTGAGGCTCCTTGTATATGGGGTAATTCTGTAAGTTAGCAATCAAAACAGGATGAGAGTAAAAGAATGTTTATTATTGTGCCAAGAAATCAAGCATATATTGGACTGTCACAGAAAACATGGGTGTATAATAAGCTAACACATAATCCTCTGTGACAATAGAACATTGAGTTCGCAGTATATTGGTCCATAAAGATTGATTGAAGCTGATTCTACAAGAAGTAAATAAACCGATAGGGAATTAAGAACTTCATCTTGAAACTGCAGAAAGCATACTTATGAATCTATAGAAGAAATGTGTTTATACATGTTGCCTCTTTGGTGACATTTTAATCATTAAAATCCTTTATGTAAATGGAGCAATTAATACTATGTAGTTTAAAGAATTAGACTCAAATAATATCTTTAAATGAATGTTATCAAATATTCTCTCTGTTACTCATTTTTATGCAAATCTTAATATAAATCAGCAACACATCACAAAGTGTTAATGGTTCATACAGAAATTTTATCTTTCCTCTTTTTATGAAATTGACATATAAATAGTATGTTTTCTGGAGTAAAAACCCAGATAACAATTTTGTTCAAAATATAAAAATTGTGAATATCAAATAGACAATATAATTAGTGTTACAAAAAACTTCTAAAATAACTTTGAAAAATTGTTGAAATTAGACATAAAATTCTAAAAGTCCTTCTAAATAAATCATGGACAATTAAAATATTTGGACAACTTTCACATTTGAGAGGCCTGCACCATAATAAGTCAGGCATATTTCTAAATCTCTGCCTGCCTGAAATTCTGCCCTGCTGAGCTGAGGATACCAGAGATTGACACTGTAGCCTCATCCTTCAGCATCTGTGCTGTCACTGGATGTCTTGCTTGGCAAGACTGGCAACAACACCAGCTGTAGGAAGGTTGTTACTCTCATTCTGGCATGTCTAGTGGAATTGTAGGATTACATACTATGATGATATAAAACTTCCTCTCATGTGTGAGTTGGCAATATGAAGACATTTCAAGGACAATCCCCAAAATCAATTCAATTAAATTGAATGCAATATTTGATCTCTTACAAATTTCTCAACACTTTGTCATGGCTGGAAAGTACATTCCAAAGAACACCAAAAATGTCATTGTGCTTAAAAATAATCAATATTTACTCATGTAAAAATCATAATTACTGTAAATAAGTATGTGAAAATGAATAAATGTATCACCTGCTCTTCCATTTTGTGCAAGCCACGTACATTATCCTACTGTTTGGGATACGCATAAAATTTAACGTAATAATATCCTAGACCTGTTTTTAAAAAGCCTAATTACTCCACATTCTTATAAAATTTACAGGTCATTTAAATAAGTATCTTCAATTCTAGAATAAAGACTGAGAATTAGAGAAGAACTAATAAATTTCATAATCAATTTAAAACTATTTCCTCTCTGATTTATACACATGAATGGTGCTGTTAAATTTTCAATGGTATATCCTTTTGAGCATGAAAGAAAAGCCCACATTTTTAGAATTTGTTGATTTCTGGGGCAAATGCTCCTGTCATAACTAAATGTAAACTATGTCAAAGTTAAACAATTTACTCCTTTTTAGTCTTTTTACACACTGCTAATAAAGACCAACCCATCACTGGGTAATTTCTTAAGATAAGAGGTTTAATTGACTTATAATTTAGTGTAGCTGGGGAGGCAGGCAAATCATATCAACTCCCATCAGGCAGCATGAGCTGTCTCTAGTACACCATTGTTTATACACTTCTTATAAAAAAAAATTGTACCAATTGATAATTATTTTATTTTATTTTTTTTAATTGCATTTTAGGTCTTGGGGTACATGTGCAGAACATGCAAGACAGTTAGTTGCATAGGTACACACATCGCAGTGTGTTTTGCTAGATTTCTCCCCTTCACCCACATTTGGCATCTCTCCCCAGGCTATCCCTCCTCCCCTCCCCCTCCCACTGGCCCTCCACTTTTCCCCCCAATAGACCCCAGTGTTTAGTACTCCCTTTTCTGTGTCCATGTGTTCTCATTTTTCATCACCCACCTATGAGTGAGAATATGCGGTGTTTCATTTTCTGTTCTTGTGTCAGTTTGCTGAGGATGATGTTCTCCAGATTCATCCATGTCCCTACAAACGACACAAACTCATCATTTCTGATTGCTGCATAATATTCCATGGTGTATATGTGCCACATTTTTCCAATCCAGTCTATTATCAATGGGCATTTGGGTTGATTCCAGGTCTTTGCTATTGTAAACAGTGCTGCAATGAACATTCGTGTACATGTGTCCTTATAGTAGAAGGATTTATAGTCTTTTGGATATATACCCAGTAATGGGATTGCTGGGTCAAATGGAATTTCTATTTCTAAGGCCTTGAGGAATCGCCAAACCATCTTCCACAATGGTTGAACTAATTTACACTCCCACCAACAGTGTAAAAGTGTTCCTTTTTCTCCACATCCTCTCCAGCATCTGTTGTCTCCAGATTTTTTAATGATCGCCATTCTAACTGGCGTGAGATGGTATCTCAATGTGGTTTTGATTTGCATCTCTCTGATGACCAGTGACGATGAGCATTTTTTCATATGATTGTTGGCCTCATATATGTCTTCTTTCGTAAAGTGTCTGTTCATATCCTTTGCCCACTTTTGAATGGGCTTGTTTGTTTTTTTCCTGTAAATCTGTTTGAGTTCTTTGTAAATTCTGGATATCAGCCCTTTGTCAGATGGGTAAACTGCAAAAATTTTTTCCATTCTGTTGGCTTCCAATTCACTCTAGTGACTGTTTCTTTTGCCATGCAGAAGCTGTGGAGTTTGATTAGGTCCCATTTGTCTATTTTGGCTTTTGTTGCCAATGCTTTTGGTGTTTTGTTCATGAAGTCTTGCCTACTCCTATGTCCTGGATGGTTTTGCCTAGATTTCCTTCTAGGGTTTTTATGGTGCCAGGTCTTATGTTTAAGTCTTTAATCCATCTGGAGTTAATTTTAGTGTAAGGTGTCAGGAAGGGGTCCAGTTTCTGCTTTCTGCACATGGCTAGCCAGTTTTCCCAACACCATTTGTTAAACAGGGAATCCTTTCCCCATTGCTTGTTTTTGTCAGGTTTATCAAAGATTGTATGGTTGTAGATATGTTGTGTTGCCTCTGATGCCTCTGTTTTGTTCCATTGGTCTATATCTCTGTTTTGGTACCAGTACCATGCTGTTTTGGTTACTGTAGCCTTGTAGTATAGTTTGAAATCCAGTTGTGTGATGCCCCCCACTGTGTTCTTTTTTTTTCTTAGAATTTACTTGGCTATGCAGGCTCTCTTTTGGTTCCATATGAAGTTAATGGTGGTTTTTTCCAGTTCTGTGAAGAAAGTCTATGGTAGCTTGATGGGGATAGCATTGAGTCTGTAAATTACTTTGGGCAGTATAGCCATTTTCATGATATTAATTCTTCCTAACCATGAACATGGAATGTTTCTCCATCTGTTTGTGTCCTCTCTGATTTCGTTGAGCAGTGGTTTGTAGTTTTCCTTGAAGAGGTCTCTTACGTTCCTTGTGGAGTTGTATTCCAAGGTATTTTATTCTTTTTGTAGCAATTGTGAATGGCAGTTCATTCTTGATTTGGCTTTCTTTAAGTCTGTTATTGGTGGAGAGGAATGCTTGTGATTTTTGCAAATTGCTGTTATATCCTGAGACTTTGTTGAAATTGCTTATTAGTTTCAGGAGTTTTTGGGCTGAGGCGATGGGGTCTTCTAGGTATACTATCATGTCATCTGCAAATAGAGACAATTTGGCTTCCACCAAATTGAATGCCCTTTATTTATTTTTCTTGCCTGATTGCTCTGGCTAAAACTTCCAGTACTATATTGAATAGGAGTGGTGAAAGAGGGCATCCTTGTCTAGTGCCGGATTTCAAAGGGAATACTTCCAGTTTTTGCCCATTCAGTATGATATTGGCTGTTGGTTTGTCATAAATAGCTTTAATTACTTTGAGATACGTTCCATTGATACTGAGTTTATTGAGGTTTTTTAGCATAAAGGGCTGTTGAATTTTGTCAAATGCCTTCTCTGCGTCAATTGAGACAATCATGTGATTTTGTTTTAGGTTCTGTTTATGTGGTGAATTACGTTTATAGACTTGCGTATGTTGAACCAGCCTTGCATCCCCGGGATGAATCCTACTTGATCATGATGAATAAGTTTTTTTGATTTGCTGTTGCAATTGGCTTGCCAATATTTTATTGAAGACTTTTGCATCTATGTTCATCATGGATATTGGCCTGAAGTTTTCTTTTCTTGTTGGGTCTCTGCCAGGTTTTGGTATCAGAATGATATTGGTCTTATAAAATGATTTGGGAAGGATTCCCTCTTTTTGCATTATTTGGAATAGTTTCAGAAGGAATGGTACCAGCTCCTCTTTGTGTGTCTGGTAGAATTCGGCTGTGAACCCGTCTGGACCTGGGCTTTATTTGTGTGGTAGGCTCTTAATTGCTGCCTTGACTTCTGACCTTGTTATTGGTCTATTCATAGTTTCAGCTTCCTCCTGGTTTAGTCTTGGGAGGACACTGTGTCCAGAAATTTATCCATTTCTTCCAGGTTTACTAGTTTATGTGCATAGAGTTGTTTGTAATATTCTCTGATGATGGTTTGAATTTATTTGGAATCTGTGGTGATTTCCCCTTTATCATTTTTTATTGCATCTATTTGGTTGTTCTCTCTTTTCTTTTTAATCAATCTGGCTAGTGGTCTGTCTATTTTGTTGATCTTTTCAAAAAACCAGCTCTTGGATTTATTGATTTTTTGAAGGGATTTTTGTGTCTCAATCTCCTTCAGTTCAGCTCTGATCTTAGTTATTTCTTGTCTTCTGCTGGGTTTTGAGCTTTTTAGATCTTGCTCCTTTAGCTCTTTTAACTTTGATGATAGGGTGTCAATTTTGGACCTCTCCATTCTCCTCATTTGGGCACTTATTGCTATATACTTTCCTCTAGAGACTGCTTTAAATGTGTCCCAGAGATTCTGGCATGTTGTGTCTTTTTTCTCATTGGTTTCAAATAACTTCTTTATTTCTGCCTTCGTTTCATTGTTTATCCAGTCAACATTCAAGAGCCAGTTGTTCAGTTTCCATGAAGCTGTGTGGTTCTGGGTTGGTTTCTGAATTCTGAGTTCTAACTTGATTGCACTATGGTCTGAGAGGCTGTTTGTTATGATTTCAGTTGTTTTGCATTTGTTGAGCAGTGCTTTACTTCCAATTATGTGGTCAATTTTAGAGTAGGTGTGATGTGGTGCTGAGAAGAATGTATATTCTGTGGATTTGGGGTGGAGAGTTCTGTAAATGTCTATCAGGTTTGTTTGGTCCAGGTCTGAGTTCAAGCACTGAATATCCTTGTTAATTTTCTTTCTGGTTGATCTGTCTAATATTGACAGTAGAGTGTTAAAGTCTCCCACTATTATTGTGTGGGAGTCTAAGTCTCTTTGTAGGTCATTAAGCACTTACCGTATATATCTGGGTGCTCCTGTATTGGGTTCATATATGGTTAGGATCGTTAGCTCTTCTTGTTGTATCGATCGTTTTACCATTATGTAATGGCCTTCTTTGTCTCTTTTGATCTTTGTTGCTTTAAAGTCTATTTTATCAGAGATGGGAATTGCAACTCCTGCTTTTTTTTTGCTCTCCATTTGCTTGGTAAATCTTTCTCCCTCCCTTTATTTTGAGCCTTTGTGTATCCTTGCATGTGAGATTAGTTTCCTGGTTACAGCACACTGATGGGTTTGGGATTTTTATCCAATTTGCCAATCTGAGTCTTTTGATTGGTGCATTTAGTCCATTTACATTTAGGGTTAATATTGTTATGTGTGAATTTGATACTGCCATTTTGATGCTAGCTGGCTATTTTGCCCGTTAGTTGTTGTAGATTCTTCATTATGTTGATGCTGTTTAGCATTTAGTGTGATTTTGGAATGGCTGGTACTGGTTGTTCCTTTTTAGGTATAGTGCCTCTTTCAGGAGCTCTTGTAAAGCAGGCCTGGTGGTGACAAAATCTCTGAGTACTTGCTTGTTCGCAAAGGATTTTATTTTTCCTTCACTTCTGAAGCTCAGTTTGGCTGGGTATGAAATTCTGGGTTGAAAGTTCTTTTCTTTAAGGATGTTGAATATTGGCCCCCAGTCTCTTCTGGCTTGTAGTGTTTCTGCCGAGAGATCTGCTGTGAGTCTGATGGGCTTCCCTTTGTGGGTGACCCGATCTTTCTCTCTGGCTGCCCTTCATATTTTCTCCTTTATTTCAACCTTGTTGAATCTGACGATTATGTGCCTTGGGGTTGCTCTTCTTGCGGAATATCTTTGTGGTGTTCTCTGTATTTCCTGCATTTGATTTTTGGCCTGTCTTGCTAGGTGGGGGAAATTTTCCTGGATAATGTCCTGAAGAATATTTTCCAGCTGGATTCATTCTCTTCGTCGCCTTCTGGTACACCTATCAAACGTAGGTTAGGTCTTTTCACATAGTCCCACATTTCTTGGAGACTTTGTTCATTCCTTTTTGCGCTTTTTTCTCTGATCTTGGTTTCTCGTTTTATTTCATTGAGTTGATCCTTGACTTCTGATTTTCTTTCTTCTGCTTGGTCAATTCGGCTATTGAAACTTGTGCATGCTTCGCGAAGTTTTCGTATTGTGTTTTTCGGCTCCTTCAATTCATTCATATTCCTCTCTACGTTATCCATTCTTGTTATTATTTCCTCGAAACTTTTTTCATATCTTTTTTCAAGGTTCTTAGTTTCTTTGCATTGATTTAAAACATGTTCTTTTAGCTCACAAAAATTTCTCATTATCCACCTTCTGAAGTCTAATTCCGTCATTTCGTCACAGTCATTCTCCGTCCAGCTTTGTTCCCTTGCTGGTGAGGAGTTTTGGTCCTTTCTAGGAAGCGAGGTGTTCTTGTTTTGGGTGTTTTCCTTCTTTTTGCACTGATTTCTTCCCATGTTTGTGGATTTGTCCACCTGTCGTCTGTGGAATTGCTGACTTTTCGATTGGGTCTCTGAGTGGACACCCAGATTGTTGATGGTGAAGTATTTTTGTTACTTGATTTTTCTTCTACCAGTCTAGCCTCTTCGCTGTATGACTTCGGAGGTCCGCTCCAGGCCCTGCTTGTCTGGGGTGCACCTATAGCAGCTGTGGAACAGTGAGGGATGCTACCAGTTTCTTTTTCTGCTATCTTTGTCCCAGAATGATGCCTGTCAAATGTCAGTCTTTTGGATATAGAGTGGTCAGGGAGCTGCTTGAGGAGACAGTCTGTACTTTATAGGAGCTCGTTTGCTGAGCTGTGAGCTCTGTTGTTCATTCAGGGCTGTTAGGCTGCTATGTTTAATTCTGCTGCAACAGAACTCATAATAAAACCCTTTTTTTCTCAGATGCTCTGTCTGGGGGGGTTGGGGCTTTATTTTTGAGTGTCTGTTGTGCTGTCCTGCCCAACTAGGAGGCAGTCTAGTCACTTTTTGCCTGCCAAGGCTCTGCCCTGCTGGTGTGACTTTGGCCCTGTTGCTGCAGGCTCTGCCCTTCTGCTGCCGTCTCCGCCCTGCTGCCATGGGCTACGCCCTGTGGTGGAGTCTCTCTGTTGTACCAGGTTGCCTTGGCAATGGCAGGCTTTGTCAGCAATGGGCGTATACCCCAGTAGGGGCTGATTGCCTCGGTAATGGTGGCCGCCCCTCCCCCACGGAGCTGTGCTTTAAGAAAACCTCCCCAGCGGGAGCTTTTGGAATCTCCGTTTTGTTTGTCGCACTGCTCTACTCCAAACGCTCTGTCCATGGAATCTCCTGGGCTGGCTTACTGTCCACGTCCCATTCAGTCTCAAGTTCAGCCCTCTCAAGTCTCAGGTTGCCGGTTCAACAGGGCACCCGGACCAGTGCGCTTTTGTGCGGAGGCTGTGGAGCACTGCTGCGCTACAGCGCGGGCTGTCGCCACACCAGCTTCTGGCTACACCAGCCAAAACCTCTGCCTGGCGTCCCACGTCTCTTTTATATCTGGGAATTTCCCCATTCTGTGGGCAACAAAGGTCCATCTGGAAATGCATCCCTGACTCACCCTCTCAGCTCATCCAACGAGAGCTTCAATCCTGGGTTGTTCTCACAGCGCCATCTTGAGTCCTCCCTCACCAATTGATGATTATTAATTTGCAAATTCCTTTAACCATTATACCTTACCTTATAGAGGTTCACATTTCCTTTTTCTACTGTTCATGCCCCCCAGTAGTTCCTAATTGTCAATATTTTTAATCTGTATTTTTATTTTTATACAATATGGGATGTTGCTTCAAGGAAGTAACCACATGCTTGACATATTTTGCATTTTTTCAACATCTTCATTAGCATACAGTGTGAGTTATAGCATCACAAGTGCTGACGGTGATAATTACCAAATGAGAATAAGGGTCTACTTGTTCTATATTGTAAATCTACAGAGAGGGCTTTTAGCAAACGTCTTGTCTTGCAAGATTTCATGGGAATTTTACAAACGCTCACTACTTATAATATTCCCTTCTAGCCCAACACCAGGATTAGGCATAAATATACTGATTATTTCAGGAGTAAAGCAGATGTTTCCATGACCACAGATATTGAAGTGGTAAAACAATGCTGGATTGTAGCTTCTACCATGCCATATTGCTTTTATATCTTAGCACTAAACCCACCAGTAAGGAGACCGTGCTTTGTTAATTACTCATCTCAAATGTCCCCCAGCCTCAAGACTGTTGTCTTGCTCCTTGATTCAACCGGATTCAGAGGCCCTACTTGGCCATATGAGTGCATATATGAATAGTGTGATGTGCATCACCCCATCTCCCCAGGGTGATGGAGCACAAAGAAGCTTAAACTTCTCTTGGTGATTTTTGGTTTATATGAGTTTCCCGTATGTATACTGCTCCAGAAGTCTTGAATATGTTTGATCATTATCCATGTTTTAAGAGCCCTGGTAGAGTGGTCTGTGAAGAATTTTATGTATTACTCTGTATGGGAAGAAATCTGAATATTGGTTACCTAGAGGATCTGTTAAGCTTTGATTTGAAAAATAGTTAAGCCTATACAATTACAATAAAACACTTTACATCGCCATATTAAGTAGAAATGTTTCTAGAGAATGCATATTAGAGAACACATTGGATTTAAATAGCCTGTTTTTTTTAAATTGAAATCTAATGTCTGCTAATACTAACCATTAACCTTCAGAATTAGGCACAGAACTAAAGATGCCTGGAAAAGCAAGCAGTCTAATTGTCCACTTACCTTGCCATCTTCACATTAACTTTGCAAAAGTAGCTTACTAATTGTTGGACAGTATAGAATAGGGCTCATGAAATGAAATACTCTTTCATTTCATTCCCTTGTTTCTCAAATTTATTCTCTCTGCTTTAGTGGTTTATTACTATCTCCCAAAGAATTTAAAGCAAATATGCATCAATTGGCATAATTTCACACTTGTTTAATAAAAGACATTTTTGGAATAAAGCATGATATTATTTTTCAACATCAGATAATCAGGTGAAGCTAACTTGGCTTTAGTGTATACTTGACTTTGGAATGTGGTTAAAAATTTGTTTCTTAAATTAGTACATTATCCTTAGTTTTGTCCTGTGAGTAAAGTCCTTTGTTTGGAATATGTACTATTATTTAGCCTGAAGACATATTTTCTTAATTGCTCCATTTCTATTACAACATATTTTTGTGTCTTTGGTCCATAGGATGTATTTACATGTCCTGAATTACTGTAATTACTCAGCCACTACCCGGCTAACCTTTTATATGCACACTCTGTACCTCGACAGTTTATTTTCATGTTAGGTACACATTTCCCTCCCCTGCTGCTATAAATTGGGACAAAAAGGACTTGTTATCACCAGGGAAAATAGTCATTCTCTTTTCCCCCCCATTAAATACTGTTTCCTTAAACACTTCAGTGGAAACTGTGTCTCTACAGAAATGTTATTTCTCATAATTATTAGTAAGTTTTGTACAAGGGGTAACAATTGAACTAAGGAGACTATTACTGTTTTCTTTCAGGCAAAGGTATAAGTATCTACAGCAGTAAGGAATAATACAATAGATCATAACATAGTACAATACAGTGCTGAAAAATTGATTTCTTGCTTTATAAATCATTCTTTCTTTGGTATCAATAGAAAGTCAATCTACGTAACTGAAGGAAAAGCAGACATTTCAAAAGAATGTGCCTAACGCTTACAAAATACTCAGGAATGAAGCGAGATATAAAACACATCAAGTTTCAAACATCAAGAACCCTCTGGTTCAGAAGCTGTTGTTACCATTATTGTTCCTTGACATTCAGTAATGTCAGACACTTCTTTTATTCTGAGTACTTCCTCCCCGAAGAGTGAGAGTGAATCCCAAGTCAGCGACTGTTGACTGTTAACCTCAAACTCTAAGTTTTTGTATTACTTTCTCAACAATTAAATATCATGTACAATATCCATTGTCCAAGTCTCAGACACTTGCCAACAGCTTAAATACTAGAGAGTGAGGAAAGCAGATATATATTTTTGTTGAGCATATATAATTAGAAGAATCACCTTCAAACAATAAAGATGTTCAGTCATGTTTTATCTAGATATTTTCACTGAAACTACAATGCACAATTTTGTTTACTCAATAAATCCATGGCCATTTCCTGCCACAAATATATTGAGAGAAACTGAGGCTGATATCATCAGCATTGCAAATGTCCTAGAAGAGGCTGCAGAGAAAAGCATTTTATTTGTATATAATTATTTACTTCAAAATAAAGATTTTCTTGAATTTGATCAAACAATAAATTAATTTAACTGTTTATTGAACTTGCAGTACAAAAGTAATCCTCCAAGGTAGCTTAGTCAGCATCTTTTATTTTATTAACTGCAATATTGATCAAATTGACTAAGTAAATATCTAAATTTATACCAAAATAAGGTCAGCTGTAGGGATGAGAATAGCTATAATAAAATATTTTGTGGAATATTTTATTCTTAAAGAAATATTGTTTTTGAAACAGTGTCTCACTTCGTTTTCTAGGCTGGAGTGCAGTGGTGCCATTTTGGCTCATTGTGGCCTCAAACTCCTGGCTCAAGTGATGCTTTGACCTTAGTCTCCCAAGTAGTTGGAACTACAGGGATGTGCCACCATGCCAGGCTAAGAGTTTGTATTTTAATGATAGGTTTTGTTCATTCACTATATGATGTTTCTTTTTTCATGGTCAAAAAAGCCTTCCACATCACAGTTAAACGTCCTGCATCTGTAATATGAGAATAGATGATATCTGAAAGATTCTTTGGTTAATACTGGTTTAAAAAGTGTTTATTTATCCGACAAAATACAAATCCAGCTTTTCCAATAGTTCCATGAAAGAGCTAACATCCTTTGAAACAGAAATTGCTAATGATATTGATTTTCACTTTATAAATCTATATTGATCCATAGTGAATTAAACATGTAAATTGAGGTGCCTTGGAAACAGGCAGTATCTTTCTTTCTAAAACAAATCTGTAGAACTTTCAATTTTTAAAATAAATTGCCACAGAAGGATTGTACATTTTCATATAAAAATTTTCAATTGTTCCATTAGGCATTAAAATATATATTTTTATAACCTATTTTAGAATGCAAAAATACTATATTTACAAAAGAATATGACCATAATTGCTCTACTTTTTCAATAAAGGGATTGGATTAAGTCCCTTGTCTTGCTATGATTTATGCTACCTTTTTGCTAATAGTATGATAGTGAGGTTTGCAACTTGTCAAGAAAATAAAAAGACAAAATTACTAGATAGTATTGTCATACTTTCCCCTCTATTGCAATAATTTCTATTAAATGACATAATGAATAAAAAGCTATATTAGTTATACCCTATGATAAAATTAAAAGATTATAATATATACATTCTTTACATTTCCTATTATGTTTCAGGAAATATATTGACATTTTCCTCTTCTAGTTTAAGCTTTTAAATTTGGTAATTAAAAACAGTTATTAGTCAAAGTCCATATATCATTCCAATTTTCATAATATTTACCTATTTTATACTTTAATATTCTATGTAGAGTGCCACTTTGCAATGTACTGAATGTAATTCACATGTACCATTACATTGAGGGGCTCAGAATTTCAACATTTGGAATTTGGAGGGACAGGTGAAGGTGAAGCTTTTGAAAGTTAACGAGGTTACAAGGGTGGAGCCCTCGTTAATGAAATTAGTGCCATTATAATAGAAACCCCATTGAGCTCTCTCCTCTTTCTGTCCTATGAAAATACAAGGGAAGCCTATAAACTGGAAGAGAGCCCTTGCCAGCATGTGACCATGCCAGCAGACTGATCTTGGAATTCCAGCCTCCAGAACTGATAATTTTTTCTTGTTTGTAGAAACTTAGTCTATGGTATTTTGTTATAGCAACTCCAAATAACTAAGACACATATCACTTGTAGTTGTTATGTCTCCCTACACGTCTTTGCCACTTGACTGGAGCAGTTTTCCAAACTTTTTAAATATTGACTGATAGTTTTAACGTGGACTGTCAGATATTTTGTAGAATGAGAGTTTTCATGACTTTTTCTCATTATTAGACTTGGTTTCTGTCTTTTGGAGAGGAGCATCATGAAGGAAAGGCATTATTTTCATCATATCAGAAGGCTGTGTTTTATCAGCATGACTTAGCAATGTTGATACTAACCTGGACAACTTAGCTGAGATGGTGTTGTGTATGTCTTTTGAAAGAGATATATTTAAATTAATAAAGTTGTAACTGTCTCTGTACACACATTCACAAACACGCACACAAGTCTGTGTGTATATTAAGCTAAACAGAAATATTCTGTATTCTGATGCTTCCACATTTATTCTGTTGCCACATCGGTCATTCTAGATTTTTCCTCTAGTTTGTCTATAATTTTCCACTCCAACAGCAAGAATTTTGAATCTTTCCATCTACTATCTATTGATTTTATTTTAAAAATCTTATTATAAATCTGTCGTGGTATAAGAATTGTTAACCTGTACCACAATGAGAACTTTTTAAACTATAGTATAGTGTTATGTGTAGTTCCTATTGTCAAGTGTTTTACACATTGAACTCATTTTCGATATTACTTAGGTCAACACCATTTTCACTAACCACTTTCAGTGACTGTCTTTGTAATATTGGTAATGCAGTTATGTTCCTTTGTCAGAGTTGAAATTCTTTATTGAGATCCATCAATCTCTTAAAATATGAACACATCCAGAGATCTAAATTATTGTTTTAATTTGAATTCCCCTTGTTATAAATAATGTTAAATGTCATTTCCCATGTGCATTTGTTATCTATAGCCTTCTTGATACAATTTTAAGGAACAAAAATTAAACGAGATAAAGCAAACCCAAATGAACTTAGATATAATATCACAAGTGAGCTATTGATATACAGTATAATAAACAAATGACTTTGGTAGAATTTCAGGTATTGATTGTATTTAAAAGGGCAAATAGCTTACATTACATTAGGTAACAAAAATGGTATCCATGTTAATTTGATGCCAAGCTTTGGTAAATTTGTTCAAAATGTTCTGTTAATAAACCTTATAACCCTTCTAAAGCACATTTTATAATACTATATCTGGAGTATATATAAGGTCAAATTATCATTCAGTTACTTTCCTAAGAGATGTTAAATAGGACCAGGAAAAAAATACTTATTTTTTGATTAGAGCAGAGCTGTTGTCTGCCTTACAAATCTGTTTTTAATAAGAACTATTAAAAACTACTTGGCCTATATTAATTTAAGTGGATGAGGACGAAGGGAAGGAAACCAGAAAAGATGAACGAAACTTACATAAAGCATTTGAAAAAAAGAGCTCGTTATGATTTTTCAGCTGAGCTACTCATTCACTCATATTTTATTCAACAAAAATATTTTCTTTCTATTTGGTTTCAGATAAAATATAAATTCTTTTTTTTTTGAGATTGAGTCTCACATTATTCCTGCAGAATGTGTGTCATTAATAGTCATGATTTTAATATATTCTTGTATTTTCTATTAATTTTACCACAAACTTTAGGGTAGCAAGAAGTATCCTTGATTATATTCTGAGTTGTAAAGTGTATTTCTCCCTGCTACATTGTGTATTGACAGCTCATTTTTTCTTGATAGAAATAATTCATCGTCTCAGTCAACTAAGGACATAAACAAGGTAAGCCTAATGATTGCCCCAATTTATTGCTTAGAGAGTGTTAGTAGGCCATAGCACAGGACTGGGAAATCCAGGAAGCCTACTCCAAGTGAGGAGACACAGCTAGAAGTTCAGAGAAGTCAAGATAGCTACAATTCTTAAAGAAGAGCAAAGGAGAAGAGAAAACTGCAATAAAATAACACTCCAGAGATCTCAAACATTCATCCAGAACATTCAGTTGAGTAGAAATAAGTGCATGTGTGTGAAGAAACCACCAAATCCAGAGAAAACCACCTGAAAAGTTTAGAGAGCCTCCCAAAGTGCGATTATAGGCATGAACCACTGTGCCCAGCCTGAGAATTTGTCTCTTAATGCAAGTTAACTGAGTGTAATGTACTTGGACCACAATTTATCTTAGGCAGTGTTTCATTATCTCTTGCTATGAATGGTAGCTGTAGAGAGTTAGAAGTAGTGCCTTTGTCTAGCCTGTAGTTGACAGTCATTTTCTATGTGGTATTTTCTAATTTTTTAATAAATTTTTTCTACAATTTAGAATATACATTTGAGAGTTCTATTTAAAATAATGTAGGCTACTGCAAATAGGTAATGTTTTCCCTCATACTTTCTTATGGTAAATTCTACACATTTTCACTTAGTTTTCATTGTATAAAGTGTTCTGATTTAATAAGTTAGTTTTGATTCTGACCTTTACATTTCTTATTGTCAAAATAATGTGTTTTATGGGGAGAAAACTTTTTGAAGCCAGTTGTGCCATGACAGCTTACACAAAAATGGTGAAATCTAGAACTCATCACTCTGTTTATTCTTAATGAAAGGGCAAAGAGGGTAGTGAGCACGTCTCACAAACTTTCTAGTGAACAAAGTGTATCTATTTCTCCTGAAAAAAATAAAATAAAACACAAATACTACTCTTCATATTCTTTCTGCCTGTATTTAGTAATTTATTTTATTATGAAGTTTTAATAAATTATTTCAGCAAAATTCTATTTTTTGAATTTTTAATGAATTATTTCAGCAAAATTCTGTTTTTCTTTTCATCCTTTTGTGTAAACCTGTTAATATTGAACCCATCAGCCGGGTGCAATGACTCAGGCCTGTAATCCTAGCACTTTGGGGGGCAGAGGTGGGTGGATCACCTGAGATCGGGAGTTCAAGACCAGCCTGACCAACATGGAGAAATTCCGTCTCTACGAAAAATACAAAATCAGCTGGGTGTGGTGGCACATGCCTGTAATTCCAACTACTTGGGAGGATATATGGTCCAGGTGCAGTGGCTCACACCTATAATCCCAGCACTTTTGGAGATTGAGGCAGGTGGATTAGAAAGTCAGGAGTTGGAGATCAGCCTGGCCAAGATGGTGAAATCCCCTTTCTACTAAAAAAATCAAAAATTAGCTGGGCATGGTGGTGGGTGTCTGTAATCTCAGCTACTTGGAGGGCCAAGGCAGATAACTGTTTGAACCTGGGAGGTGGAAGTTGCAGTGAGCCAAGATCACACCACTGCACTCTAGCCTGGGAAACAGAGTGAGACTCCATCTCAAGAAAATAAATAATTAATTAACCCATCACTTATATCTAGTGTAAAGATTTACATAAATTGACAGTAAATAGATGTAAAATTTTTCAAGTGGAAAAATGCATACTATATGATATACTTTTACTTTTTATTTTTGATTTTTTCTTCTATTGGGAAACAAATAATTTTATTTCTATGTCATTTATTATACTGGATATTATTCTGTCTTCCATATCATTTATTATTTTTTCAATTTCCTAGTCTCTTTCTAATTTGTATTCCACATTAATTATAATAATATAAAAGTTCCCCTTCATATCTTTGATTAGATTTTGTGTGTGTGTGTGACAGAGTCTTACTCTGTTACCCAGGATGGTATGCAGTAGTGCAATCTCAGCTCACTGAAATCTTTGTCTCCTGGATTCAAGCCATTCTCCTGCCTCAGCCTCCCGAATAGCTGGAATTATAGGCATCCACCACCATGCCAAGCTAATGTGTGTATTTTTAGTAGCGATGAGGTTTCACCACATTGGCTAGACTGATCTTGAACTCCTGACCTCAAGTGATCCACCCACCTTGGCATCCCAAAGTGCTGGGATTATAGGTGTGAGCAGCCACAATGCCCAGCCTGACTAGATTTTTATTAGTGATTTTTGTGTGCCTCATAGTTTCTAATTGCAATTCAATCTCTATTTTCATCTCATTTAGCTGCTTAGTCATCATGTCTTTGAAGTCTTGAGCTCATGTTAGCAGAAGGTTCTAATTTTATCATATGAGACAATTCAGGGAATTTTTTGGTCCCTTGTCTTTTGAAAGTATATTTTTAATCTTTCTTTTTCAAATGTACTTTCCCTTCTGTCATGAGTTTCATATTGGCCATATTAGTTTTTCCAGTCGATTCATGTTTAATCCAGTAATTTTATTACAACATGCCCAGATATACTATTTGCTTTAATATAAGCTGCTTTAACATTTTCCACATATAACTTCTCTGTTTTTTCTACCTTTACCTTCAGAACTACACACTTTGAAGAATAGTGTTGATCTTTAGTTCTCTTTTTTCCTGGTGGTGAAAATGAGGTTGGGAAGAACTCATTGGGAGTACCCACATATCATGTGTGCAAATAGGGCTCTATTTTTTATCTCAAAAAAGTGTATTAAATTTTCTCTCCAAGAGCAATCAACAGGAAATTCCCCTGATTTCCATGGCCTTTTACTTGCTTTCACACTCAAAATAGTGTTCTTTCAGAGGAAAAGTGCTGATACCTTTTTCTGCTTTTGCTAGTTTTAAAGCCAGTTTGTATAATAAAATAAAAAACTGGAAGCTCAAAACAAAAATTCATAAATAAATATGTAATATTTCCAACATTTGGTAATATAAAAAGGGATAAAATATTTAAACCAAATTATATAGTACAGATTGGAATCATTTCCCTCTAGGAAAGCCTTAGTCAAAGCAGACAACCATATAAGATGGTTTATGCATGAAAGTAGAATGGAATAAATGATATAGTTTTCATTAACAGAAACCCATGTAAATATAATTAAGCACTTATTTAGACATGAGTGGCAATGCATTTGTGTCTTCCCTTTGGGTTTTAATTGGGTGCTGATGCTGTGAACCATATGTACATATTTATAAATAGCAAACATTAACTTGCATACTTTGCAGAAAGTATCACCATAATGTTAAGTATAATTTTTATTAGTTCAGGCTCATTATCTTAACAACTTTAAAGAGAACAATATTCTCTATGAGATGCTACAAGCCTACGTTCTGTTAAAATCAAAACATTAAAGAATTAACATATTGTCTGAGCAGTACTATTCCAGAAATTTATTGAGAATCAGACCCTTAGAGATTCTATGTATATTGGAAGATGTAATAGTCAAATAAAGAGCATCTTCTTGTAATTTTCTAAATTTACTAATCAATTTAGCATATGAGAAAAATAAACTTACATATTTTATATTATCAAGAACATTTTGTAAAAATATATTTACCACTAAAGGCCAATGTCTCATTTTATGAAGCCGTCTGCAATTTTTTTATGTGTGCAATCATTATTAATTTAAAAAGTATTTATAAAGATATATACACATGCGTGCACACACACATACATGCTGCACACAAAACACTGCATTTTAGAAGAGAAAAGTAAAACATACAATTAGTTACTAATTTTTATGAATTTATCATGCAAGATAAGCATATACAGAATTGAAGTTCATAAAAGCTAATTTGTGATATAAAAGAGTAGTGAAAGAAATATTATGTCTGAAAAAAGAAATATAATCAACTGTGTATGTCATAAGAAAGTGGGCAATGTTTTAATTGAACACCAACATGTGAACAGAGGTAAGTGGTAAGAGAATAAGCAGCTCCAGGTAGCAGGGTACTGGCCTGATCCTCACTGCTAGACGGCGATGTTCTCAGGAACTGACATGCACAGTCATCTTTTGATGACCTCCAATTGAATGTGAACAATTTAACAGAAAACCGGTATTAGACAAGTTCACATTATGTATCACAAAAAAGTCAAAAAGCTAAGCCTAAAGGAAAAAAAATGTAACTGATCATTCCCCAAATGTATCAAACATTTCCTTTTTTCAGCTTACTGATGCTGCTTTTTTTGGGGGGAGGGATTATCTATTATAAGCCAAGCACTATACTAGCACCTTTAATTTTTGTATTTTATACACACACACACACACACACACACACACACACGAGCTTCTGGGGTACAGGCAGGATTGTTGCATACGTACCTACATGGCAATACTGCTGCTTCTCAACAATGAAAACTTCAACTTCATTTTGATTTTTCCTTTATATAGATCTGATGGATAGGATATGCGGTATTAGCCTTACTCCTAAGAAGCTTGCTTTAATGAACCATGCTCCAAATCACCTAACATCACTCCAAATTCTATAATGAATTTTTCCTATAATGAATTTTTTCTAAGATTTTAGTGAGATGTCTCATAATTCTGGTTTATGCTCTTCTTTGCAATGAACTACCATGCCCAACTTTGTTTAAATACAAGTGTGTGTCTAGTGGTCTTTTGGCTGGAGGGCATTGGCCATGTCTGGATAATATTATTACAGAAGGTAGCATGTTTCTGGCTTCTTAAAGATCTTAGTATTGCCAGTTGCATCACTAGCATGCTATTAGCAAAGGGTTGGCACAGTCAAGGATTAAAGAGAGTTATTAAAAGGATCATTTACAAATGTGTGGAAAGAGTTAACAGAACAGAGAAGATTCTGAGGCATCTAGGAATAGTAACATCAGAAAGTATTTGTCACTTCCATTCTTGAAATGCAGAGGGAGCTATATTTTTGATATGTAGTGCTCTGTATATAAGAACTGCCTATCAGAAGCTGAGGTCTTCAGCAGGCAAATATAGCCATTGGCAAGCAACTGAGAATGTAAAGTATTAACTATCTGGGGCACATAAAAGTTTGGAGGAGGGTCAAGATTGTGGAAATTGGATCTGGAGGGCAAATGGAGAAATACTCCGAATTAAACAAAAGGGGTTGATTGATTTTTGTCTATGAATAATTCTGTGCATGCATTCAGCATAAAGTTCAGCATCAGGACCACTATTTTGAAAACAGTGAATGTGAAATTTATTCCTTAGAAAAAGAATTTTTTTTTTTTTTTTTTTTTTTGAGACGGAGGTTCACTCTTGTTACCCAGGCTGGAGTGCAATGGCATGATCTTGGCTCACCGCAACCTCCACTTCCTGAGTTCAAACAATTCTCCTGCCTCAGCCTCCCTAGTAGCTGGGACTACAGGCACGCGCCACCATGCCCGGCTAATTTTTTGTATTATTAGTAGAGACGGGGTTTCACCATGTTGACCAGGATGATCTTATCTCTTGACCTAGTGATCCACCCGCCTCGGCCTCCCAAAGTGCTGGGATTACAGGCTTGAGCCACCGCGCCTGGCCCAAGAAAATTATTTTCATACTTATCTTGTCATAAAGTATTTAGGAAACATGGGATTGGAAAGCAAAATGAAAGCCAAATTGTACAAACTCACAGAAGTCAAACCAAAGAGATTAATTATTATTCCCCAATAAGAATTTGGAGATTTTGGATGGGCGTGTTGACTCATGCCTGTAATCCCATCCCTTTGAGAGACGCAGGTGGGTGGATCACCTGAGGTCAGGAATTGGAGATGAGCCTGGCCAACATGGTGAAATGCTGTCTCTACTAAAATACAAAAATAGCCAGGCATGGTGGCAGGTGCCTGTAACCACAGCTACTTGAGAGGCTGAGGCAGTTTGTACCCGGGAGGCAGAGATTGCAGTGAGCCAAGATCGTGCCACTGCACTCCAGCCTGGGTGACAGAGAGTTCATCTCAAAAATACATATAAATAATAAATAAATAAATAAATAAATAAAGATTTGGAGATATCAATGTTGCAGTTAAAGCAATGTTTAAGGAGAGTTGATATAATGTTAGGAATGTAAGACATATGTCAGGTAGAAACAGGCGTACGAGTATGAGAATTTGATTTTACAGATATTAATAATTTTGAGATGTTAATTATCTAATATAAAACCATAGCATTGTATGATCCAAAGAAATAATTACATACAAACAATTTGTCAATGAATTTGTAGGTGACTGATTAACACTAGCAGAAGAATAGAATGAAATGTTCTTGAAGTTCTCAGCTATGGCATTTAGGAAATGGCAGAATCTCTACATTATAAAATTGAATTAAGGGAATTTTGTTGTGGAAACAAAATCTCATTTAGGTCATGCCATTTATAAGTCAATGTCAGAAATAATTGAAAATATGACAGTGGTGCATAGAGGCTAGTTTAGGAATAAATGAGTTTGGACTTATCTGTACATCCATTTTAAGAGATTCAAAATGCTACAAAAATTGAAATTATGTTAGAAGACTACGACGACGAGAAGATTGAGACAAATAGGAAGAGGAAGGGAAAAAAAGAGAAAGAAATTGAGATCAGGATGGAGAGGAATGGTTCAGAAAAGATGCTGATGAATTCTAAAGGGAAGCTTTTCAAATCAGGAGAAATTCAGGCATATGAAATCTACATACCGAAGAGCATTAACATTAGTATAATACAAAGATTTTAAATTCTTTTCCTATGATAAGCAATAGCATGCTTTGATTTAAAATGAGCAGTAGTATGCCAAATTTGTGAGCTGTTAAAAAGACACTTAATTTTCTATCAGAATATAATAAACATATTAAGAAAAGAGTAGGGCAATTAGAAATTTAGCAAGAAATAAATCTACACAATGGTACATTTTTTTTCTTTTCTCCAGCCATGTTTTTGTGGTAAAAAACATTTCTAAATGATTGTTTTTCCTATTGGATCCACTTGTGGACATTAAAGCCACTAATACCCCTGTGTTACACACATTTGCTGCCTTTAAATTGACTCCCCAAATGAATAGGATCATTTCTGCAACTAATATAAAAATAATATAAAAATGTAAGGCTGTTATATGGCATAAGGCTGTTAAATGCTTGATGCTTGGAGCCTCAGCCACAGTTTCTGAAGAAGTGTTTTCAAAGAAAATCAATTAGAATCACAAAATATTGAGTCAAACTTTTAATTTACTTTCCATATTTACCTTAAGTAATCTCCCCGTTTCTGTGGGAGGATAGTGGCTTAACTGGGATGGAAACCTAATTCCAAGTTGCAAAACTACTTCTTGCCATAAAAATGTGAGCAGTTTACTTTCCCTTTGCGTTAAACCATTTAGCTAAACAGATAATTGTCCCAACTGTCACATGGACTTAGGATGTGTGTGACAAATGGTGCTATCCCTTCATTTTACTTGAGGGCTGGTTATTATTTATCTTAGAATATATACTAATTGGTTATTTCTGCATCATGATGCAGAAGAGTGGGATACTCTTGTCTATTTACAGTCTTTTAGTGAGTTTTGTATGGTATACTTTGCATTCTACTTAATGCCTATTCAGTAATAAAATTATTTTTAATAATTTATATTACCAATTAAAATAATAAAAATACATTAATAATCTAGTGATAAGTTAAAAAGAAATAACATACATTAAAATTAAAATATAATAACTTTATACTAAATTATTTTCTTTCTGTCTACCTTTGTGAAGGTTTCTGGGTTGGGAGGGTATTGTGTTTTTAATCATTTTTCCCAAATCATATGTATCATGTAACACACATGCACACATATGTTATTTATTTTTCTTCTTCTGCAGATGAACACTTGGAATTACTATTCCAAGGAAAGAATGGGAAAAAGGGATATGATCGTTGAAAACTTTATATGAACTGAAATTGTCATTATTTTTTTATTTTTTTTCTTATTTTTTTATTGCATTTTAGGTTTTGGGGTACATGTGCAGAGCATGCAGTACAGTTGCATAGGTACACACATGGCAGTGTGTTCTGTTTGCTTTCACCCCTTCACCCACATTTGGCGTTTCTCCCCAGGCTATCCCTCCCCACCTCCCCCTCCCACTGGCCCTCCCTTTTTCCCCCCAATAGACCCCAGTGTTTAGTACTCCCCTCTCTGTGTCTATGTGTTCTCATTTTTCATCACCCGCCTATGAGTGAGAATATGCGGTGTTTCATTTTCGGTTATTTTTTACTTTAAATTATGTTTAAGTTGCAATGTAGAGTTTCTAATGATATGCAGTTGAAATGCAGGTAAGAACTCTTATAAATATATTTAAAATTTTAAGTATAATTAAGATGATAAGAACATTCATCTCTTCTGGACATCTCCATTCTATAATCTCTCCCAAATTTCCCATGTGCTTTTGCAGTGTGTGTTCCAAAGCATTTGGTAATTTCAATAATTTTTATTGTTGCCAAGCTTTTAGAGTTAAAAAAAAGTCTCTGTGGTTTAAAAAAGTTAATCTAATTTGTACACACAAAGATGCACACAATATTTGACTCTCTTTAAGAACGGAAATAATATTTGCTTTTTTTCTAATGCACTAAATACTATCCTTGTTAATCTTTTGAAGTTATTAGAGATTCCTCACAAAGAACGTTTTGTGAGATTTTACTATATTTAGCTATTTCCTTTTCATTTATTTTTTTATTATACTTTAAGTTCTGGGGAACCTGTGCACATCATGAAGGTTTGTTACACATACAGGTGCCATGGTGGTCTACTTCATCCAGCCCCCTGTTAGATATTTCTTCTAATGTTAGCCCTCCTCAGTCCCCCAACCCTCTGCTATCCCTCTCCAGCACCCCCCCCAGCCCCCAGCAAGCCCTGGTGTGTGATGTTCCCCTCCCTGTGTCCATGCATTCTCACTGTTCAACACCCACTCATGAGTGAGAACATGCGGTGTTTTGTTCTCTGTTCTTGTGTCAGTTTGCTGAGAATGATCGTTTCTAGTTTCATCCAGGTCCTTGCAAAGGAAATGAACTCATCCTTTTTTTATGGCTGCATAGTATTCCATGGTGCTTATGTGCCACACTTTCTATATTTAGCTGTTTCTAATGCAAAAGTTGTAGATCTGATGGTGCTACCTGATGTGTCCTATGAAGGGGAGCTCAATGACCCTTACTCCTGATTTATAACAGTTTTAGACTGTCCTTCCTGAGAAGCCTTTCCAGATACTGGAAAGGGCTTGGGCCCCAAGCCCAAAATTACTGTAGTTCTGGCAGACTTGTAGAGGTACTGCCTTGGTGGTCTTGGATAAGATCCTGAAGAATTCTCTGGATTACCAGCCAGAGGCTCTTCTTATTTTCCCTTACTGCCACCCATACAAATGTAGTCTTTCTCTGTGCTGAGCTGCCTGGTACTGGGAGTATAGTAATGCAATCACTTCTGTGGCCACTGTGATTGGGAGTGCTAGGTCACACCTGAAGCCATCTATGTTCACTGAAAGACCTAGGACTCTACAATCAGCAGCTGTGCTTTTTCCTTCCAGACTGGAAGCTACCCTTAGGCCCCGGGTGAGTCTATGAAAGCTTCTGGGAACCAGAGATTACAGTCAAAAACCTTAGAAATTTGCCTATGTGATTCAGAGTCAAATCCAATGATACCACGGCCTTCCTACAGAGCCCGCACCCTCAACTACTATGCTTTAATAAAAATATTTGTAGTTTGGGAGACTGAGGCTGGCAGATCACAAGGTCAGGAGTTCGAGACCAGCCTGGCCAAACTGGTGAATCCCCATCTCTACTAAAGATACAAAAAATTAGCCTGGTGTGGTGGCACACACCTATAATCTCAGCTACTCGGGAGGCTGAGGGAGGAGAATCACTTGAACCTGGGAGGCAGAGGTTTCAGTGAATCGAGATCATGCCACTGCACTCCAGCATGGGTGACAGTGAGACTCTATCTCAAAAAAAATTAAAAAAACGTTGTAGTTAAATAACATTGCTGGGGGTAAACAAATCAGTTCCATGTTTTGACATTATGTAGCAAGAGTTGGCATAAATGATACTTTGGTTTTTCATCAAGGTGGGTCAAAAATTAAGGGCAGTCATGTAGTCATTATGGGTAACAGGCTATAATCAGATAAACATTATGGTAATAGCATAAGCATGGCTGGGATTTGAACACAAGATCCAGTGATACTGTGAGAAACAGCAGGAAGAGAAGAAGAAAGTCAAGCAAGCTAACTTCATCGACACATAAGATAATATAATGAGCATAAGAAAGAAGGACAAAAGAATTTGAGCTTACCATTTATTTAGTTTTGTGGTTTAGATATTCGGACAAAAATATACCTATTTGCTTCTACTATTTTCATTCAAATAATCACTCCAATCACATTTGTACATATGGCATGTAACAGTCTCACTATGTTATGCATAAAACATTTATCTAAAAATCTGTTCATGTATTCATGTTTTATTCCTAACTCAAAACCTCTGGCTCCAGCAAATTACTTAGCTTATTTGTCTCACAGTTAGGTATCCCTGAATATACTAACAGTTCTGGTAGGGTTTGAAGAAGATAATAACAAAGCAGCAATAGCCTCAAAGTTTCAATAATAAGAATTTTATTTAAAGTGCTTTTTCTTTGTTACAATGAAGAGGATATTTCCAAGGAAATAATAGGTTTAGAGAAGAGTATTTAAGTTACAGGAGATGATGGTAGTTTGGAAATGAGGGAGATCATGATGTGTAAAGTTTGATAAGAAATTTACATAATTAGGTTAGTACAGGTGTATTTAATAACATTGTCTAAGACATTGTGAATGTTTTTGTAATGGGGAAAATCAAAGGATCATATAAAATATAAAATGTAAAATCACTTAATTAAAAATAATCAACCATTTTTAATAACTGAACAAGCCCTTGTGATTTTGTAAGATGTCAACTTGTATGCAGATTATTAAAAATTGTTTGGAACAAATTCCTTTCCCTTTATAATTGCCTACACAGAATAAATCTTGTTCAATAATCTCACTCATCATGTAACAATTATTCTGATGATGTTAGTAGGGTTTATCCACCATTTTGTCATTTCTGTGGGAAAAAACAAGATAAGGTAAATGTTCATGTGCTTAATTTCTGTCTCCTCAAAATTTGGTCTGACTGCTCTTAATTTTTGTCTGACATTGAAGTAATTTCTTTATGCTACACCAGAGCATGAATAATGATAGGGATCACTCTAGGAGGAAGTTAGCAAACCCCAGTTTTAAAGTGGTTGACTGAACCACTTCAATGTGGTTGAAAATAATAATGAAATATTGATCCAAATGACACATTTGCATTTCTTTGTTTATTTCCCTTTGTAGATAAATGTATTATACATCATGATCAAGATACTAAATTGTCTATGACATTTTGCAAAATTGTTTTAAAAATAATTAATTTATTTAACTCTTGCCACATAAAACAACCCATAATTTGGTGAAATGCTATTCTCCTTAGTGTGACTTAGAGCATCTATATTTGAACCATATATTTGAGATTCTTATGTGCTTGTATATTTACTTTTAATGCATTAAATCTAGTTTATTTTGTTTCCCCATCGAAGAATAAGCTTATGATGTTAAGACTAGCCATCTGATTTTTCTAACTCTGAGTCTACTCATTTGAGGAATAGTGAACTGCCAGAGATTTAGCTTTCCTTGATTAAAGGTAAGCTATAAATTAAAATGCATACAGCCTTAAATATGGATTGTGTTTAACACAGGTATTTACCTCACATGGATACATTGATAAGTGCTCTGGTCTGTACTTGAGGGGGAATTTCTGAATAACTCTGGGACTCTTTCTGTGTAGCTATCTCCTCTCTCCTACCCTACCCTGTGAAGTTTCACCTCCCTGGTTTCCTGGACATCCAGCTATCCCCCTTCATCTGAGAGACTCAGTGAACCTCCAGTTTGGCCCTTCCCACCTTCCCTGTCCTCACCACCACCACCATCACCAAGTTCTGCTCCTTCAAGGTGTTAAAAGGGAGCAATCTTAGAGCTCATCTAGTTTGTATTTAAAATCACTGTCATTCATTGCCCGATGTCCACTGTCTTCTAAACCAGTAGTTCATGTCTTTTATTTCAATTTTGTTTGTTTGATAGTTTTGGTTTTGGTTGTTTCAGGAAGGAAGGCAATCTAGTCTCTGTACTTCATATTGGCCAAGAGTGAAAGTTATTTGCTATTATTTTAATTGAAATTATGATGGATTGTGATGCATAAATAGATCAATTTGGGGAAAACAGATATATCAATTGGATTGTGCTCTCTAATGCACAAACATGGTATAATTTTATGCTGATATAGGTCTTCATTAGTTTATTACAGTGATGTTTTCTGCCTTTCAAGGTAGAACTGTTGTACATTATATGCTACATATACTCATGGGTATTATCTTAGTCCATTCCTACTGCTGTAACAAAATATCTTAAATAGAGTTATTTATAAACAGGACAAATTTATTGCTCAAATTTATAGAAACAGGGAAGTTCAAGGTCAAGCCATAAGCATGGCCAAAGCCTGGTGACAGCCAGGTCTAGTTTTGGTTTTCAAGAAGTCACCTTGCTGGGTCTTAATGTGGCAGTAGGACGGAAAGCCAAAAGGGTGTACTTATTTTCCTCCAACTCTGTCATAAGGGAATTCATGCCATTTGTGAAGCCTCTGCCCTTTCAACATAATCATCTCCTAAAGGTCCCTCCACTTAACACTATCACATTGGTGATTAAGTTTTGGCATATAAATTTTGGGTAGACACATTCAGATCATAGCACGTATTTCATATATTTGATGCTGCAGTGAATGTTTTATTAAAAAATTCTATCATTTATTCCTATTATGTAAAGATGCTATTGAGTTTTGTTTCTGTGGCATTGTTATATTCTCTTATTAATTCTACTTGTTGTTGAACATTAAGACCTTATAAATTAATAATTATATCCATGTAACTTCTGCTTTTCCAATGTTTATGAAATATTTTTTCTTCTTGCCTTACTCTACTGGCTAGAAGTTACAGAACAGTTGTTGACCAAAAACATTAATAATGGATATCTTTTCTTTTCTCCTTTTCTATTTTTCTTCATTTTTTGGAGACCGGGTCTTGCTCTGTCACTCAGGCTGGAGTGCAGTGGTGCCATCTCAGCTGACTGCAACCCCCATCTCCAGGGTTCAAGCAATTCCTTTGCCTCAGCCTCCTGATTAACTGGGGTTACAGGCATATGTCACCACACTCAGCTAGTAGAGATAGGGAGTTTAGTATTTTTAGCAGAGATGGGGTTTCACCATGTTGACCAGGCTTGTTTCAAACTCCTGGCCTCAAGCGATCCACCCACCTCAACCTCCCAAAGTGCTGGGATTACAGGCATGAGCCACCATGCCCAGCCCCCTTTTCTCTTTTTCATAGGAAGATGTTGTTTAGAGTTTCAACATAAACTAGGATATAACTGATATTTTTTTCATAGGCTATTTTTTAATATAATAAAGACGTTAACTTCTGTTATGGATGGATTGAATCATATTTTTCTAAAGTAAATAAGTCATAATCCCCAGCACCTCAGAATGTGACCTTCTTCAAAAATATGGTCATTGCTTTTTGTCTTCACTGTGGGATTCACTTTACTTTCTATCCTCACCTTCCATTTTCATGCCTCCAAAATATCTGTCCATGCTGCTACCGTATGTCCAGTATTAGTGGGATACTATAAAACAGTGAAAAAAGCCATGCATAAGTGGTGATAGTTCTGATTTTATTTACTTTGCAGTAACTGTGACATTGGTCAAAGCTTCATGAATCTCCAGGAGATTCCTGTTGTCTTCCTCAACTGTCCAGAACCACCAGTGTTCTGCTGATATGCACATAGTAACTGCTTCATGGAATAGGAATGGTGCTATGACTGAGAACACTAGAATTACTCTGTTTCCCATCAATTCACATCTAGCAGTTAAAGTCCAGCTGTTCTCTTCCTATGCTCTTCTATGACAGTATGTCCCCCTTTATCATGGCCCTGGAAAAATGAATCTCTTTTTTAAAAAGGAGTGTATCTGATATTTCCCTATTAATATGAGAAATCAATCACCTCTTAAATCCTTCTGTATATTAACAATACATAGAAGTGGCTTAATTTAATTTTATATGCAAGTAATACTTCTGTACCAGAAAAAAAAGATATAAAAATTATAAGCTACAGAATATCATCATTA